>NW_024068542.1:0-82500 GCF_009389715.1 Phoenix dactylifera | reverse complement strand
AAAACACAAAAATGCCTAAAAAAATAGAAAATAGTGGAATTTGGCCTCGAGAGTGTGGGGCTAGTAATCCTAAGGATTAACTAGTCTTGCTCAGAACGTCGTTTACCTTCAGAAAACTATAGTAACAAGGCCTAGTTCCACCAAAAATCAGAATTCTGCTGAAACTGTAACTATCGAAAACTAATGATTTTTTTTTTTCAAAAATTTCAAGCACGAAATAAAGATCACAAGAAGCACAAAAATCAACTAGAATCACTCCCTGGCAACGGCGCCAAAATTTGGTGTGCTGTCGCAAGCAACCAAAAATAAAACCTACACCCCTAAAAATATATATGTAGTAGTGCGAGTAAGGATCATTCCCACGGAGAGTATCTAGCCTAATTTTATGCTACTTGAAGAAGGATGGGGGGGTTTGAGTATAACGAAAATAATAAAACAACTAAAAAAAAATTCAGATTAAAGTATTGAAATCAATCAAAAGAACAAATCTTGGTCTAAGTCAACATCCACCATCGGAATTTTACAACTGATCATTGATGCAAAGATATCAATTTGCACTTTGAATGTCCACCGATAGAAATATTTTTCTATCTCTTCTTAGTCGTAGTTAATTAAAAACAAGCGATCTAATTAACCCTAACTACTAAACAACCCAATACAAGCGCTAAATGTTTAATCTAGTAGCAGCCTTAAGAATTAGAGAGATCGATGAAGCTAAACAATACAAACTCAAGCGGTTGCATTTGATTTAGCCGAGTATTCTTCCTAAGATCTGAAAATTTCTGACGCAGCAAATTATTAGATCTTAGTTGCTTCACAGATTAGAGGGATCAAACAATTACGGATTTGATATCTAACCTAGCAGTAGATTGCAATGAATAATAAACTAGTAGGCCTCCTAGTAATTAAACGAAAACAATCATGAAAATATGCACAGAAGGACATTCGACATCAAAGCATGAATTGAACAATGAAAACAAATTCAGATCTCACAGTTTTATTGATTCCGAGACTTCTATTTTCTTAGGCCAATAAAAGCTTTAGCCACGCAGAGCCATGGATGCAAACTTCCAAGGAGAAAAGAGAAAGAGGAGTCCTCCAAGAGAAAAGAGAAAGAGCCCCCCCGTGCAGCCCCCTTTCTTTCACCTTTATCCCTTCCAAAAAAATCTCCTAACAAATATTCAAATCTGACTAATTACGAAAAATAAAATAAAGTCCTAATATAACTGGGAAAGGGGTATTTCCAGCTGGGATTTTCGTGCATCAAATCTAGAAACTTCTGAAAATTGACCGAGTCAAGTCCACCTATTGGAGGCTAAGGACGTGCAGCAACTTCGAGACCAATTTTGACCTTGATAAAGCCATTATCTATCAAAACTCAAAACATAAAAGTTGTAGAGCATTTTCTTGCCATTCTACAACATCTTAAATCATCTCCATCAGAGCTCGGATGAGTAAGTTATGCTCAGATTACGAAGCAATATCGAAATTATCCAAAATCACCCAATTAGCTTCGTTTTGTACTTAACGCTTCCATTTGCATCCTAAATCAAAATATAAGAATAATGAGTACTTTTAGGCACAAAATAAGTATACAAGACTAAACATTAAGAAAGAAAAATATGACATTTTGCATTCTCATCACCTCACCACGGTCAAAAGAAAAACCAGCATTCCTAGGCAAGCTGTTATGGCTGCACAAGCGTCATCTCTCATTCAACAATAGATTGCCCCGAAATTCAAAGACCCTAGTTGCCCAACCATTGAAATAAAAATAGGAGAGACGATCATCCAGAGAGCCCTATTAGATTTAGGAGCCAGTGTGAACCTACTTTCCTACTGTGTACCAAAAGTTAGGTTTGGGGGAAATAAAACCCACAAATCTTACCCTTTCCTTAGCAGATAGGATGGTGAAGTACCCCAAGGGGATTGTAGAGAATGTAATAGTGAAGGTAAACGAGTTTTACTATCCTGTGGACTTCGTTATCCTTGAGACCGAGCCTGTAATACATCCAGACATTCACACACCTATAATTTTAGGGAGACCTTTCTTAGCCACAGCAAATGCTGTAATCAATTGTCGAAATGGGATGCTGAAGTTATCTTTTGGCAATATGAAAGTTGAGCTTAATGTCTTCAACATAAGTAAACAACCACCTGACAATGAAGAAATCGATGAAGTTGACATGATTGAAAGTCTGGTTCAGGAGACTTTCTTACAAACTTATAATAAGAACCCTTTAGAGGCTTACCTTGCCCATTCTGAGGAAGGGGTCGAGCATGCACCCCCTAATTCTGTTCTCCTTATGAGCATAGATCGTCATCAGCCGACTGTTCTTCCTCGGACTCTTCCAAAATCATTCTTAGATAATGGTTGAAAAAAAAGAGGATCTACATTTTGTCTCGCTGAAGACATAAAATTTAGCGCTCTTGGGAGGCAACCCAATATATAAATATTATAAAAAAATAAAAAAATAATAAAAAAATAATTATTTTTTAAAAAAAATACTAACATGCAGGTTTGGGGGTTTTTGCCCCAATTATCAATTTACCTACCCATATCAGGTAACTTCTCCTCTATCCTATTATTCCTTTAAATTTTCTTTAACATTGAGGACAATGTTAGATTTAGGTATGGGGGTGAGAATATTTTTGATTTTTTATGCAATCAAAAAAAAAGATTTCAAATTTTTAACTCAAATTCTAATCTTTTTGGCTGTACAAACTAGAAATTGCTTTGACAATAGCTTTGAGTTAAGGAATATGATAGCAGTTCTAGCTTGAGTTTTCGTCCCACCTATCTTTTGCTAACATGATAGAAGATGATTAATCACCTACACGTAAGCACATGAATAGTGGGGTATGTTATGAATACTTTTAATCTTCGGAAATAATTTAAAGTTATATGTGTGATGAACACCCTAATTAAAAAAAATATTGATAAAAAAATTTAAATAAAATGAGTTTATCATAAGTCTTCTCACTGAGTAACCGGACCTCTTGCTTGGCAAGCAACGAGTGTTCGCTTAAAAAGGTGAAGATGGCTGAGATTAAACTCTAAGTGACTAATTTGGCTTTGGAGCCTAGTTGACTTGAGTTATTAAGCCTGTTAGGGTGTCTGTACACCTAATGCCCTAAGCCATCTGGATCGGGAGTCATTGGCCTAACACTCGCTACATGGGTTAGCTAGAAAGCTTAATAAGGCTAGATATTGCACTAGTCATTCTTCTTAGCATTCAGTCTGAAAAAAATAAAATAAATAAATAAATAAATAAAAGTTAAATCTCGGGTGTTCATTACCAGTTAACTCTATAAAGTCTTGAAAATTGAAGTGATCATGTTGGAAGTAAGTGAAAGCCACTCATTTATATGATACTATCTTGCACCTCACTACATTCTTAACTTGTTAGCAAATAGATAGGGTGTAATGAAACTTGAGTTAGAGTCTGTTTAAATATGATAGCAACAAGTCTCTATTGTCCTTGCAATTCTAGTTTCATACAGTAATACTTATTCAAATTTCGAGTTAAAAATTGGAAATCCCTGACTGATGAAGTTTGTGGGTAACTTTACTGCAAACCCTCACGAGATAACACTCGTCCACTAGGGTAACCTAGGGGTTTAACGGCTTGTTACACGTGCTAAGTGCAATCGTAATGCTCTACGAAAGTGAGTATTTATCTTAGTATATTTATATAATAAATAATATTTTTGCACTCTCATTTTATCATTTTCGCACTAAATTGGTAGAGCTAGCAATAAGCTAGTTGGGGGGTGTTATGAGAGCACAAAAGTACAATCGTCGTACCATCTTAATTAGTATTATAGTTAATCATTAATGATAAAATTAATTAATTAAGGTTGTATTTGTGTTTAAGTGCAAGTAATCCAGGAAAACCAATAACATTGGGTTTGAGCCTAATGCCCGGCAGCCCGAGCTCAACAAATTCCCCAGCTGCCATGCATGCATGAAATCCCGACCGACCACATCCTTCCAAATCAGTCTCCGTGTATCTCATCCCGTGAGATCATGCGAGCCCAAGCATCAAGTCACAATGAGCATGTCATGCGATCTCCAGCTTCATCAAGGGAGAAGAAATGGTCCCACGATCAATCGAGCCATGCCAGCATCCCATCTGGAACTCCAGCCTCCCATTTCCTCTATTTCCCATCCATCAAGGAGCCACCTCACAGATTGTGTCCAAACCCCGGATCACGCCATCATCCCGTCCGGCCTCCTCCGCATCCAAGCTTTCGTGCCAACTCTTCCGAATCCCCTTTCATCCCGGAATCCCAGCAGCCAACCCCTCCTTCCCGTGATCCCACCTCACAGATCGCCCCCAAGCACCGCATCCGTGAATGGTGTTTTCCCAGCGCATCCCCAACTTCCTTCATAGCCATCCACCCGCCCGTGAAGCATCTGCGTCTCTCCTGAAGTCCCAACTGCAATCTCCCAGCGCCCATCAAGCCATGATCGGCTCCTTCCTTCGATCCCGCGGCCAGCCCTTCATCCGAGTCACCTCCGCGCTCCACGCAGCCGTTCGTCCTCCTCCCAGCTCCTCTTCTCCTGTCCGTATCCACCTCCACGAATCAAGCGTCCGCTCCGTGTCCCAGCAATCGGATCCCCCAAGCACCGCATCCGTGATCCTCCCATCGATCACGCATCCTGGACGACCTCTCTTCCGCAAGCGCACGAGCGTCCGTTACCCCTCCATCAGGGGATCCATCGCTGGCCAAACAAGGGTGGGCGACCTATTTAAGGGAGGAGAAAGGAAGAAGGAGGGGAGCTCTTGGTGCGGGGTGGAGGCCAAGTAACAGGGGTGGCCGGCGGGTCCACAGAAAAGAGAAGAACAGGGGAGAGGGCTCGGTTTGGGAGAGAAGAAAGAAAATCAAAAAGAAAATCAAACAGAGCATGGCTCTGTTTTGTGAAAAGGAAGAATAAAAAAAATAGGAGAGAGGGAAAAGGGGAGTTTTCTTGTTTTTCTTCCTTTGTTTTTATGCTTTATTTTGTAGAAGGAGGAAGCATTAGGCTTCCAATCTTCATTTTACTTTTGTAATTGTTCTTTTATGCAATCCATTAATTTTTCTTTTATGCAATTCATGTTTTAGGTTAAGTTTAATTCCTGCAGTTTATTTTATGCATTCAAGAATTCTTGCTTTAGTAGCAATATATGAAATTTTCTTTCATGCAGTCTATGTTCCAGGCTTCAATCTTCCTAAGCACTATTTTCATCCATGCTAAAGTTTTCTTTTGAATAGTTAAATATTTTATTAAATTTATAAATGCTCTTCTATTCCAAGTATTTGTCTTTTCGTTATTTTCAAATAGAAAACCTTCTCTGGTAGACTAGAGAATCATTTAACATCCTCAAAGTAATGTTTTTTTCTACCATTCAAAAATCGATTTTGAATCCGAGTGAACGTTTTAACTTTTATGCAACTTCAATCGCCTCCCTGTGGATCGACCTCTTACGACCACTATTCTTCGAGTAGAACAGGTAAGAGTAAAAATTAATTTAAAACTTTGTTTGTCGGTTCTAACAACGATCTGTTTAGCATATTTTTAGGTAAACAGGAATCGGACAACAGTAATTTTGCAAAAGAGATTTGGGATAGGCTAGAGGTAACTCACGAAGACACCAACCAAGTCAAAGAATATAAAATTAACCTATTTGTACATAAATATGGAGTCTTTAAAATGGAATCTAATGAGTATATTACTGAAATATTTATACATTTTGCTGATATCATTAATGGCCTTGAAGTCTTGACAAATCGTACTTTAACACTGATCTTGTGAGAAAGGTACTTAGGTCATTGCTAAGATCGATGGAGGCAAAAGTCAAAATGATCCAAGAGGTAAAGGATCTCAACACTTTGCATTGGAGGAGCTCCTTGGCTCGCTGATGATGCATGAATTAGCCATGAAGTAGTACCAAGAGTTAAAGAAGAAGAAGACTATTGTTCTCAAGTCTATGAAGCAAGAAGAAGATGAAACAGACCAATCTGAAAATGGTGATGATGATGAAGAGATGATGCTAATCATCAGAAAATTCGAGAGATTAATGAGGAGAGGGAGTCAAAGAATGAGGAAGAGGCTAATGGCTAAGAGAGAACCTAGTAAAGATAAGGAGGGGCAGCCGCTAGAATGCAAGAAGCTCTGCCACTTCAAAGCATACTGCTAACTACTTAAGAAAGCTTCCAAACAAGCAGAATAGAAGTTACAAGATGTCAGAATAGAAGTTTAAAACAAATACAAACTTCTCAAACAAGCAGATATAACAATATAAACAAATAGAGTAAAGAGAAGAAGTTCTCAAATAAGTTTTGCAGATGAAAGAACTCAGTTTCTTCTTTACTTGACCCTCTTCTGATTTCACACGAGGTAGAGGATCACTGAGGCAGCACACAGTTGGAGAGAAAGCTTTGGGATTCACTCAGATGCTCTTATTCTCTCTCTTTTGCTTTGAATGGCCCTTTTGTGCTTTTTGAAAGATTTCTCTTAAAATCTCTTTGAAATCTCTTCCCTGTGTGTTCTCTCCCACTTCTCTTCTTCTCCCCTTGCTCTTCCCTTGATTTTATAACTTTGGATGGTGTGGAAATAAAGATCTAGCCGTTAGAGACAAAAATAAAGCCGTTGGAGTCAAGAAAAAAACTAGCCATTATGCCTCCCAGTATGCTCGAGTTGACATGGCTGAAGCAGGAGTTGACTCGTGAATAGGAGTCTGCTCGACACTGTAGTGGAGTCGGCTCGCACTGTAGCTGAAGATGGCTCGAAAACTGTAGTGTTGAAAACTACGTTTTGTCCTGACTGAGAGAGACGGCTCGAATGAAGGAGGAGTCGACTCGGCACTGTAGCTGGAGTCGGCTCGCACTGTAGCTGGAGTCAGATCGAGAATTGTAGCGCTGAAAATCATCTCTCTGTCTTTTTCTACGGAAGTCGGCCTGTGAACAGTAGGATTCGACTCGACCACTATTCCTTGAAACTCCAGAGTGCTAGAGTCGACTCTGAACTTCCAGAAGTCGACTCGAGGACTATTCTTTGAATTTTTCTTGGAATTCGCTCCTCCAACTTGAATCTTTTGAACTTGAACCTTGGGATATTGGCTTTCTTCCAACTTTTCTTGAGAGCTTTTGAGGCCTTCTTGTATTTTTCCAACTTGATATGTTCTTTGCAAGACAAATTATCTTTCTTCTTGTAACACAAACATTAGTAATTATACTTCAAATTTTTGTGATCATCAAAATCAATCTTTGGGTCAGTAATTAATTTGGCAAATGTTACTTATTTCAGCTATGGTAGATTAGGACATAAATTCTATGTATCTAATTCTAAGTCATATAGTTACATTATTATAAAGAAAGTTTGTAGTTCCTAAATAAACTATAGTGACAAACCAAAAAGGATCTAAGAAAACTTGGTACCTAAAAATAAAACTTAAATTTTTGGTTGTAGGTGTATCCTGCAACCCGTGGAATGAAAAGAAGATCATACCTCGATAGTGGCTGTTCAAGACATATGACAGGTGATGTATCTCAATGCATTATGCTTGAGGCAAAAAAATGGAGGGATGGTCACCTTTAGCGATAACGATAAAAGAAAAATCATTGAAATAGGTAACATTAGCATCACTCCCTCCACTTTTATTAGTAGATTATCTTAAACATAATTTAGTCAGTATTAGTTAATTATAAGATAAATATTTTTATATTATATTTGAATCTTTTATGTGCATTGTTTCTAGTCCTAATAATGACAACATAAAGTTCATTGAATATAGGCATGTCAATGTATACATGGTCGGTCTAGATAATCTATCCATGCGAGATATGTAATGCCTAGTTGCAATGAATGCCAAAATCAAAGAGAGTAGTTAGTTATTGCATCATAGATTAGCTTATGCAAGCATGGATTTAATTTCAAAACTCATCAAGAAGGATTTTGTTGGAGAATTACCTACATTAAATTTCAAACGAGATAGATTTTGCCATGCATGCCAACTAAAAAATACACTAGGGTATCATTTAAATCAAAGAATGTTGTTTCAACTTTTAGGCCTTTAGAATTATTTTATATGGATTCATTTGGACCCACTAGCACTACTAGCCTAGGGGTAAATGCTAGAGTTTTGTAATTATTGATGATTTTTCTCATTTTGCTTGGGCTTTGCTTCTAGGACATAAGGATGAAGCTTCTTTTGTCTTTACTAAATTTTATTTAAAAGGTTTCAAACGAAATAGGTTTACCGATTTTGAGTATTCATAGTGATTATGGAACTGAGTTTGAAAATCAAAATTTTAAAAGTTTTTGTAAAGAAAAGGGAATTAAACATTATTTTCTTCTCTTAGAACACCTCAACAAAATGGGTAGTAGAGAGAAAGAATAGAACTCTAGAAAAAATGGCTGGTACAATGCTATGTGAAAGTTATCTTTTAGAGTATTTTTGGAAAAAAGCAATTAATATAGCATATTATATTTTAAATTGCACTTTAATTAGACCGATTTTAAAGAAAACACCTTATGGTTTTGGAAAGGTAGAAAATTGAATATTGAGTATTTTCATATTTTTGGTTACCGGTCATTTATTTTGAACAATGGTAAGGATATATTAGAAAAATTTGATGTTAAATCAGATGAAATAATTTTGCTTGGATATTCATCCTCTAGGAAAGCATATAAAGTTTTTAACAAAAAGATCTTAGTAGTAGAAGAGTCTAGCTATGTTGTATTTGATGAGACTAGTGATCTTCCATTAAGGAAGATAGATGCTCTTTATGATGGTGTAGACCTACTTGAAAAGAAATTGAAGGAGCTCACATTGAAGGACTTGAAAGTGAATCCTAGGTTCTTTGGTATTAAGCATGCTGAATTTTGTTTTCCTTTTTAAACCATTGCTGAACCTGATCAGGTTGCCTACGTAACCCTTCATAAGGGGGATCAAGCTATACGTAGTTCTTTTTAAGTTTTAAAATGCAGCGAAAAAACCGAATCAAACAATTTAATTCATGCATGCTTACAAGATCAAATCTAGAAATCAGCACCTTAAGAACACATAGGATTATGCCGGAATCGTTTAAACAATTATGCTAAAACTTTTATGCATGACTAACTATCAAATCTGAAAGGTAAATACTCTATTCTGATTAATTTTCGAATATCCATCGAATGGATTCTGGAGATAACTCCGTGAGGAGCCCCAAAGAAGGGTAAAACCTCGAGGAATCAGACCTAGATCCAGACTCCAAAATAAAATATTGATGTGGGATTAATACCTTTTATGATAGAAGAAACTTGTGGATCTGATCCTCGACTTCGTAGCCACGCAAACGAATGGCCTCTATGAGAAGTACACGCGAAGCCCTAGATAGATCGTCTTCCGCGGGAGTGCTAGCTCGCGCAGCAACGTTGCAATGGCTGAAGCTGTCTCCTTCTAAATACTCAACCTTTGATTGTTCTTAAAGGATATGGAGGATGGATGTGAGGAAGAATGATAAGAATGGATGGAGGCCCTCAGAGAATTTTTTCAGAATTTTTTGAGACTTCTAAATATTGTATATATTGAACCCAAGGCATGGGGGTCTTTTATAGCTAAAAGACCACCCCACGCCTCACACCTAATTTAGCCAACTAATTTAGCTGATAAAATCCCTAAAATATTCTGGTGGTTTGGTATCTAAGAGAAGATAAACATATCCAAATTTTGTATATTTTGGATCCCTAAAAGATAGGAATTTATGCATCCAAAGTTCAGCCACAGACCACCCTATTTCATGCACCATGCAATCCCTACAACTTAGGAAATTCATCTAAATCTTTCTAGAAAGATTTAAGGTGCCATTTTTATAGAAAATATAGCTCCACGCCTCCTCTCTTCTCATGCCAATTTTTGGCCAAAAATAAGGAGGATAGGTATGGAAAATATTGGGGAAAAATCAAGGTATCATTCTTCTCCAAGAAAATAAGGATGGGTTCCTAAAATTTAGGAATTCTTCTCCTTATCCAATTCTGATTATTGGACTCATAATCCTCATCAAATAAGATCTTCTAATTGATTTAGATCAAGCCCAATCCAATTGGGTCAAGTTCCATCAATTTGGTCAAGCTCAATCTACTTGGGTTGAACCCAATCCAATTAGGTCAAACCCTGATGCAGCCCAAATTGAATCCTATTCAATTTGGCTCAACCTAAGCCCAATTACTCAATCAAATTGAGTTCATTAGCAATCTAATTGCTAATTAATTCTTCAATAATTCAATAATTATTTTAATGCAACTTTTGCTTAGGATAATTTGTCAATCAAATTGACCAAATTACCCCTGAATGATTCTTAATCATCAATCAGCCATTTGATCAACCTAGAAACTTCTATGCATGTGACCTCATAGGTTCGAACCTAAGCCGGTAGTATAGGAACATCTTCCTATACTAATCGATGTGACCATCTAGCAATGATACCCGACGTCCGGATAGGCCGAATATATGCGAAGCAAATATTCTGGAGCTCTGGACTATGGTTACTATATAATTCAATCTCTTTGACTCCTAATGTCAAGATGACTTAGAGCTCACTGTCAACCCTATAATTAGTACATCCATTATGTGATTAACTTTAGTATCCCGTGACTCCTCACTGGGATTACCCTGGCCAAGGTTTTGCTAAATTAATCACAAGATATTATATTCTGTATCCAGGAGGGGTCAATTCCATCTTGACTCACAACTGACTATGCAAGTACCTGACTGCACCCAGTGACCTTCCGTCACAGGTTGCGGTCTCAGGTCAGAGGGCCAAACTTATACTCACATCTACTCGGAACATCTCTTGACAGTAGAGCATTCCAAAATTGGTCACATTCGGTGAAATGTACTCCTATACTTCACCTGTGTGGCATATCAGTGTCTCCACACTCCTTGGTTAAGAGGACAACCAACGTATATGTCATACAACGACCTAATCTCGATAATGTTATCGTCCTAGTAACAACATATCATTTGGTCGCGAACAAGTTTAAGGAGTCAAAGATAAATCCTCCTTTATCATAACATAAGTCGTAAGGACTTCATCATATAAGAGTTCATTTGAAAATGAAATGATGAATAATGCCAAATAACACTTTATTAATTTATCAATTTATTTACAAAATTCAATCATCAATATGCTGACGATTGATATTTAGGATATAATTCCCAACAACTTTCACTTAGCCTAAAGCCAATCGGCATAATATCTAATACCATCTTCGACTTGTGTTCGTTGAACTCTTTGATGCCGAGGACTTTGGTAAATGGGTCAGCGAGATTTTCTTTTGTATCAATCTTCTGAAGATCAATATCACCTCATTTTATAATCTCTTGAACCAGGTGATAGCGTCGCAGAATATGCTTGGTCCGCTGATGTTTTTTAGGTTCCTTTGCCTGAGCTATGGCTCCAGTGTTATCACAAAATATAGGAACTGAACCATCAATGGAAGGTGCCACTCCCAGCTCGGTGATGAACTTGCGCAACCATACGGCTTCCTTGGCTGCATCAGATGCTGCGATGTATTCTGCTTCACATGTAGAATCTGCCACTGTATGCTGCTTGAAACTTTTCCAGCAGATGGCCCCACCCTTAAGAGTAAAGAAATATCCCGACACGCTCTTGCTATCATCTTAATCTGACTGAAAACTTGAATCGATATATCCTTCAAGTTTTAAGTCAGAATCACCATTAATAAGCCACTGGTCTTTAGTATTTCTCAAATACTTAAGAATGGTTTTCACAACCTTCCAGTGGTTGCTACCTGGATCAGACTAGTATCTGCTTACTACTCCTAGTGAGTATGCCACGTCTGGTCTAGTACATGTCATGGCATATATTATACATCCCACTGCCGAAGCATATGGAATTCTATCCATACTCTCTTTTTCTTGAGGGGTTGTCGGATAATCCCTTTTAGAGAGGTTAATTCCATGGCCCATTGGAAGATAGGCTTTCTTGGAATTAATCATACTGAACCTCTTCAGTATAGTATCAATATATGTGGATTGGGATAATCCAAGCAATCTTTTAGATCTATTTCTATAAATCTTCATCCCTAGGATGTAAGATGCTTCTCCCAAATCCTTCATGGCAAATTGAGATGATAGCCAAACCTTTATTCCTTGTAATGCAGGAATGTCATTCCCGATTAAAAGAATGTCATCCACATACAAAACTAGAAATATGATACTGAACCATTGACCCATTTATAAATGCAGGGTTCTTCTTCATTTTTAATGAAGTCATACGTTTTGATTACCTTATCAAAGCGTATGTTCCAACTCCGAGAAGCTTGCTTTAATGCATAAATGAACCTTTGAAGCTTGCATACTTTAGACTCATCTACAGATGTAAAACCTTCAGGTTGTATCATATACACTTCTTCTTCTAAATCTTCATTTAGAAATGTGGTCTTTACATCCATTTGCCAGATTTCATAGTCTAAATGTGTTGTTATCGCAAGCACAATCCGAATAGACTTGAGCATTGCCACAGAAGAAAATATCTCGTCATAGTCAATACCATAACGTTGACGATATCCTTTGGCAACCAGACGGTCTTTATAGGTCTCTACCTTTCTGTCTGCGCCCCGTTTTCTTTTGAATATCCACTTACACCCTATGGGTTTAATCCCTTCGGGTGGGTCAACTAATGTCCATACATCATTGACCTTCATGGATTCCATTTCGGATTGCATGGCTCCAAGCCATTTATCAGAGTCATACCTCTGCATTGCATCCATATATGTGATCGGATCCTCATCATTTTCATCAAGTTTGATAGGATCCCCGTTCCGGACCAAGAAACCGTAGTATCTGTCCGGCTGACGTGGTACTCTACTTGATCGCCTTAATGGTGCATCTAAGATGGGTTTTGGATCTGATCTAATCAACTCCGACTCAATTGGTTCAATGGATGGTGTTGGGTCTTCTACATGTTGAACTTCCCTAAGCTCAACATTAGAACTTTTAGTTCCTTGTTGCCCAAGGTGACAACCCAAGAGGGGGGGTGAATTGGGTTTTCTAAAAATTATGTTCCCTAATTTTTACTTTGAATTGAATGCAGCGGAATGATAAGATGTTATTTACTTAAGCTCTAGGCAATTACAAGTAAAGTAGTGGAAAATTAAGCTAGAGCAATTATACTATGGCTTTAGGGTGCAATTGATCTAAAATTAACTTATAGTTGTATGATCAATTTTAATCTATGTGTATGATAAGAATAGAGAGGAAGCTAAGCAAATTCTAAACAATCACTTATAACTCTATAGAAAACAAAGCTAGAGATATTACATAATCAAGTACGAATGTAAGGCATGAAATACACGAGATAAGGCATCACAAACACAAAGATGTATAGTGGTTCGGTGCACCCTAGCACCTACATCCACTCCCCAAGATCTCTTAGGAATTTTACTATAATCCCTCAGATTACAGCCGGTTGTTTTACAAGCTCACAACCCAACTTGTTGTTTTGCGAGATCACAACAAACTCGGTCGGTTTTCACAAGCTCACCGACTAGAACCAACCGATTATTTTTCTGGGTTCACAATCAAACCCAGTTGGTTTTCTCAAAGGCTCACCAACCACAACCTTACAACGATTGTTTTTCGGGTTCACAATCAACCCAGTTGGTTTTGCCAAAGGCTCACCAACCACAACCTTACAACGTTGGTTTTCCCTTTGGCTCACCAACAAACCTTAACCCCTTGATTCAATCCCTTGATTGAATCAAGTTACAAGATATTAGAACAAGAGTTTAAATCAAATACAAGCTTCTCAAACAAGCAAATATAGCAAATATAAACAAGTAAAGTAAAGAGAAGAAGCTCTCAAACAAATTTGTAGATGAAGGAACTCGGCTTCTTCTTTACTTGACCCTCTTCTGATTTTGCACGAAGTAGAGGATCACCGAGGCAGCACACAGTTGGAGAGGAAGCTTTGGGATTCACTTGGATGTTCTTCTTCTCTCTCTTTTACTTTGAATGACCCTTTTGTGCTTTTGGGAGATTTTTCTTGTACTCTCTTTGAAATCTCTTCTCTAAATGTTCTCTCCCACTTCCATTCCTTCTTCCCTAGCTCTCCTCTTGATTTTATAGCTTTAGAGGGAGTGAAAACAAAAATCTAGCCGTTAGAGACAAAAATAGAGCCGTTGGAATCAAGAAAAAACTAGCCGTTATGCCTCCCAGCGTGCTGGAGTCGACTCGGCTGAAGTAGGAGTCGACTCGGCTGAAACAGGAGTCACTTGTGAATAGTAGTCTGTCGGCACTGTAGCTGGGAGTCGACTCCGCACTGTAGCGCTGAAGTAGGAGTCGACTCGAGCACTGTAGTACTGAAGTAGGAGTCGACTCGAGCACTGTAGCGCTGAAGTAGGAGTCGACTCGAGCACTGTAGCGCTGAAAATCAACTCTCTGTCTTTTTGTTTGTTCTCAGTCGGAGGACAAACAAAAAGAATAGTAGTCTGTCGGCACTGTTTCTTGAAACTCCAGAGTGCCAGAGTCGACTCTAAACTTCCAGGAGTCGACTCGAGGACTATTCTTTTGAATCTTTCTTTGAATTTGCTCCTCTAACTTAAATTATTTGAACTTAAAACTTGAGCCAATAAAGTGTAGCTTTCTTCCAACTTTTCTTGAGAGCTTTTGAGGCCTTCTTGTATTTTTCCAACTTGCTATGTTCTTTGCAAAACAAATTATCTTTCTTCTTGCAACACAAACATTAGTATTTATACTTCAAGGTTTTGTGATCATCAAAATCAATCTTTAAATCAATCTTTGGGTCATCATTCCTTCACTAAGAAATTCTTTCTCTAGGAAAACAGCTCTATTGCTTACGAACAACTTTTGTTCTTCAGCAAAGTAGAAGTAATATCCTTTAGTTTCTTTAGGATAACCAACAAAGAAACATTTGTCATACTTGGGTTCAAGTTTGTCAGTCTTCAAACGTTTGACGTATGCTGGACACCCCCAAACCCTAAGGTGAGGGAGCATCGGCTTATGTCCAGTCCACATCTCATATGGTGTTTTATTTACAGACTTACTTGGAACCTTATTTAGAATATAGCAGGCTGACTTAAGAGCATATCCCCAAAAGGATATGGGCAGATCAGCAAACCCCATCATGGATCGAACCATGTCTAACAGAGTTTGATTTCTTCTTTCTGACACACCATTATATTGTGGTGTACCAGGAGGAGTCCATTGGGAGAGAATCCCATTTTCTCTTAGATATGTCAAAAATTCACTGAAGAGGTATTCACCTCCTCGATCTGATCGAAGAGTTTTAATACTCTTTTCAGTTTATTTTTCTACTTCATTACGATATAATTTGAACATTTCAAATGATTCAGATTTATGTCTCATTAAATAGACATAACCATACCTAAAAAGGTCGTCTGTAAATGTACTGAAATATGAATACCCACCTCTAGCATTTGTGCTCCTTGGTCCACATACATCAGAATATACAAGAGTCAATAAGTCACTGGCTCGTTTACCTTTTTCGGTAAAAGGTGATTTGGTCATTTTACCGAGAAGGCATGATTCACAGGTTGTCAATGATTCACAATCATTAACATCGAGGATTCCCTTTTTACTTAACCCGTTCATCCTGTTCTTGTTAATATGACCTAGCCTATGATGCTAAAGGTAGACATCCGTGATATTATCTATTTTAGGGCGCTTATTGGACTTGTACATTACATGAACAGGTTGTGACAAAATGTAAATGCCATTACTCAGAGTTCCATTCATTACAGCAGCACCATTCCAAATGATATTGCAATAATCCTTTTTTATTGATATTTCATAACCATTTTTGGCCAAAAGGTCTACAGAAATGACATTCAATAAAAAACTTGGACAATAGTGACAATCACTAAGGACATTTACATGAGAGCTGAATTCAAGTTTAAGAATTCCTAAAGCTAGAACTGGAACTGATCTTCCATCTCCAACATTCAGAAACCTTTCTCCTTCTTCAAACCTCTCACTGACTTGTAGCCCTTTGCAACGAATTGCAAATATTAAAAAAGGACTACCGATATCCAATACCCGGTCGAATTATCACAAATAGAAAAATTGCAAGGTGTTATCATATAAGTACCTTGATTGGCAACTAATTGTCTACTTTTCTTAGGCCGGTTCGGATCGAGGGATGCAATGTAAAGAGGACAGTTCCTCTTCCAATGTCCTTGCTTCTTGCAGAAGAAGCACTCCGCCTTGCTCTGATCAACCTTTTTATTCTTTTTCTGACTAGGCTGAGCATGGTGCATCTGTTTCTTTTGAATTTTATTTTTCTTTTTTCCTTTCTTAAAGGGGCGACCCTTGGATGAACCTCCCACTAAGTTCACTGTCTTCTTAAGAAGTTGGTTATCATTCTTAAACGTCCGAAGTAACCCCAACAATTGGTGATAATTCACTGTTTTCGTCATACGAAAATGAGTGAGAAAAGGACGGTATGATCCAGGCAATGAGTTTTGTATGGCATCCTTCCCCAATTGACATGAAGGGGAAAGCCAAGAGAGCTTAGACGCTCGATCAACTCAATCATGTACAGTACATGATCAGTTACCGAGGTTCCATCTTTCATTCGGGCACCGAAGATGGCACAACTAGTTTTGTGCCTCTCAACGTCGTCAGAAATGCCGAATGATTTATTCAACACTTGAATGATATCTTCCGGCTCCGTATTCTCAAAACGCCTACTAAACTCATCACTCATTGCTGCCAACATGATGCATCGAACAGTGATCCGGTCACTGAGCTACTTCTGATAAGTGTCTCTGGCCGATCTTGATGCATTAGCAGTGGGCTGCTCAGGTGCTTGATCCGTTATCACATAAAGGATCCTCTAATGCTCTAGCACTATTTTCTGTTTTCTATGCCAATTATTGAAATTTGGACTAGTCAATTTGTCATTGTCCAACAATGAGCGAAGTGACAAATTAGTGGCCATTTCTGCATAAAAAGAAAATTTGGCTATTAGTATATGAATTGACTAAACTCAATAGACTTGGACTTTAGTCTAAAGGTACTCCCACTATTTTATACAAATTGGTAGCCTCTACCTCTAATTCAAAAAATTACTCCTAATTCTTTAGTGGGTACTAGAACCCAATAGATCGCATATAGGCCCGAGTGTAGCTCGGCCAACCCATACGCACCTATTGGTAGGTTCTTAACCAATTGCTTCACCAAGCAACTTCTAGTGATGATTTTGTCCTAGATTTTTCGGCAGGCGTGTGGCGCCTCCACCGAATACCCTAGTCAGGTCCAACCATTAAATGATAGGATTAAGTCTAATCAACTAATAGACGACCAAGCCTGAGTGTAGCTCGGCTCCCCTGACCGCCTATTGAAGGTACACTTAACTCATCATATATTGAATGACAATTCCAATGCTTGATAAGTACCAGGCGTGTGGCGCCTCCAATAATTATCAAAACATTGGACCCATTATCACCCAACTTAATGGGAGGCTATGACCTAGTTATCCCCATAACCATTTCATTTTAAGGACCTAATAATTTTAGAGGATTTCATAATTGGGATAGATAAGAGGGTCTGGTTAGTCTAATTTCTCCCACTAACTTCACCAAATTAGATTAGACTCAAACCGGTTAAGGAGGCACCTAAATTAGTCAAACTGATTTTTCTTATAAACATGGGCTAACTCGAATTATTAAGTGATCCAATCAAAATGTGATTGACCATGTCGGCCAGGTAAGTGAGATCGGTGGAAGGGATATGCAGTAAGACCTACGGAAAGACGTATGGGTTCGGGGAAGGGATCCCCGGGTATTCTTGTTAAACCAGGTCGAAACATTCAGCTGTCGACGGACAAACTTTGCTAGAACGTCGACCGGGATGGGATGGCCAGGCCCCGGTTCCCAGGGTTAGGGTATTCCCTATGTTGAGCCTACTCAGATCAGAACTACACTTTTTTTTTCTCTTTCGCCTATCGGCCGGCCGGCTTTAAGCAACCTTCGCATTTCCTGCTGAGATCCCAAGTCTCCAAGTGGGCCCTCTTGGCCACCCACGACCTTGGCTTTTTAGAGAATCCCGCTCCTGTGTCGTAGGACTTGTAGCTCGGCAGTCCACCGGGTAGGTTTGTTTATCCTTCGACGTTTCGAGTGTCTTCTTGGATAGTTATAGCGGCCCATAGGCGCGAGATGTACCTTGTGGGGGGCGGCGGTCCCCTGGACATAGTCCTTTCAGGCAGTGGCCGTTTAGTCCATGGTCCGTTGGATGGTCGGTGCAAGGCCAGAAATTGGAACACATTGATTCCGCTCGTTCCTGTCCTTCGCTTCAGGGCCTGTCCCTCGGTGTGGTCAGTACTCCATACTGTCGGGCAGCGAAGCTTACACTTGTTTACTTATTATGACGGTTCACCAGGGCCTCTTTCCTCCTTCCTTTTCTGCTTTAAAAATAACTTGACAAAGACGAATCAGTGCGAGTAGCTTCCAATTAAAAACCATCGGTCAAAACTGCCAAACTTACCTTAGACACCGACTGATTAATCAATTTCGATTTGATTACTCAAATGACTCGGGCTACACCTCTGAGCCTAAATCAAGTTCCATCTTGGTCTAATCAAAGACATGGACTTGATCCATCTACAACTATTCTAAATTGATCTAGAATTTCCTTTACCTAATCTAGTTACTACTTAATTAGATTTGATCAATTAATTCTATTTGTCCATGTATGATTCTAACCTTAGGTCTAACCCAATCCTAGGAACTTGATTCAAGCTAACCCATATGCCCAAAGAATTATGCAATGTCAATTAATTGAGTTACAATTCTATTTCATAACACTTAATTCTCAATTAAGTTTAGACTTATGAAAGTTTTGATCATTGCATTTTTTTTAATTACATATTAATTACAATCTTTTAGTTCTTAAAACATATTTTTAGATCTGAGTTTTTGTAATTAATCACATGTAATCAGATTTAATTCATGTTTAAGTCATTATGTTTTATGTTCATGCATCACATATACATAACAACATGAATTAATTCAAACAACATACATCTTATGTATTTGTTTTTTTACTTTATTTTTAGATCTGATTTGTTTATTAAAATCAGAGATCATATGAATCATAAACTTTATTTAGATCTAATCTAAATAATATTATGATTTCAGATTTATTCATGTTACTAATCCTAACACAAACATGCATCATATGTATCCAAAATTTCAGATCTAGTTAATCATGCATAATCAGCAATTAAATCAATCATGAAAATACTTTAGATCTAATCTAAACATGTTCATGATTTCAGATTTTTTTTTTACAAAAATTAAAATATAAAAGTTTAAACACGAAACCTGGCTCTGATACCACTGAAAGTGAATCCTAGGTTCTTCGGTATTAAGCATGCTGAATTTTTTTTTTCTTTTTAAACCATGGCTGAACCTAATCGGGTTGCCTATGTACCCCTTCATAAGAAGGATCAAGCCATACGTAGTTCTTTTTAAGTTTGAAAATGCAGCGGAAAAATCAAATCAAACAATTTAATTCATGCATGCTTATAAGATCAAATCTAGAAAGCAGCACCTTAAGAACACATAGGATTATGTCGGAATCGTTTAAACAATTATGCTAAAACTTTTATGCATGATTAACTATTAGATCTGAAAGGTAAACACTCTATTTCGATTAATCTTCGAATATCTATCGAATGGATTCTGGAGATAACTCCGTGAGGAGCCCCAAAGGAGGGTAAAACCTCGGAAAATCTGACCTAGACCCAGACTCCAAAATAAAATATTGATGTGGGATTAATACTTTTTATGATAGAAGAAACTTATGGATCTGATCCTTGACTTCACAACCACGCACACGAATGGCCTCTATGAGAAGTACACACGAAGCCCTAGGTAGATCATCTTCTGCGGGAGTGCTAGCTCGCGCAGGAACGTTGCAATGGCTGAAGCTGTCACCTTCTAAACACTCAACCTTTGTTTGTTCTTCAAGGATATGGAGGATGGACATGAGGAAGAAGGATAAGAAGGGATGGAGGCCCTCAGAAAATTTTTTCAGAATTTTTTGAAACTTCTAAATATTGTATATATTGAACCCAAGGCATGGGGGTCTTTTATAGCTAAAAGACCACCCCACTTCTCACACCTAATTTAGCCAACTAATTTAGCTTATAAAATCTCCAAAAAATTCTGATGGTTTGCTAGATAATAGGAGATAAACATATCCAAATTTCGTATATTTTGGATCCCTAAAAGATAGGAATTTATACATCCAAATTTCAGCTGTAGACCACCCTATTTCATGCACCATGCAATCCATACAAATTAGGAAATTCATATAAATCTTTCTAGATAGATTTAAGGTTCCATTTTTGTAGGAAATATAGCTCCATTCCTTCTCTCTTCTCATGCCAATTTTTGGCTAAAAATAAGGAGGATAGGCATGGAAAATATTGGGTATAAATCAAGGTGTCATTCTTCTCCAAGAAAATAAGGATGGGTTCCTAAAATTTAGGGATTCTTCTTCTTATCCAATTCTGATTATTTGGACTCATAATACTCATCAAATAAGGTTTTCTAATTGATTTGGATCAAACCCAATCCAATTGGGTCAAGTTTCATCAATTTGGTCAAGCTCAATCTACTTGGGTTGAACCTAATCCAATTAGATCAAACCCTGATGCAGCCCAAATTGAATCCTATTCAATTTGGCTCAACCTAAGCCCAATTACTCAATCAAATTGAGTTCATTAGCAATCTAATTGCTAATTAATCCTTCAATAATTCAATAATTATTTTAATGCAACTTTTGCTGAGGATAATTTGTCAATCGAATTGACCAAATTAACCCTGAATGTTTCTTAATCATCAATCAGCCATTTGATCAACCTAGAAACTTCTATGCGTGTGACCTTATAGGTTCGAACCTAAGCCGGTAGTATAGGAACATCTTCCTATACTAATCGTACTAGTCCAAAATATCTTTTAATGCCAAAAATACTAATTACTTTTGTAATGGCAATTGGAGTGATATTAACTCCTATTTATTTATTATCTATGTCACGTCAGATGTTCTATGGATACAAGCTATTCAATGTTCCACACTCTAATTTTTTGGATTCTGGACCACGAGAACTATTTGTTTCAATTTGTATCTTTCTACCCGTAATAGGAATTGGTATTTATCCTGATTTCGTTCTCTCGTTATCAGTTAGTACCCGACGTCTGGATAGGCCGAATATATGCAAAGCAAATATTCTGGAATCCTGGACTATGATTACTGTATAATTCAATCCTTTTGACTCCTAATGCCAGGATGACTTAGAGCTCACTGTCAACCCTATAATTAGTACATCCATTATGTGGTTAACTTTAGATATTCTGTGACTCCTCACTGGGATTACCCTGGCCAAGGTTTTGCTAAATTAATCACAAGACATTATCTCCTATTTTCAGGAGGGGTCAATTCCATCTTGACTCACAACTGACTACGCAAGTACTTGACTGCACCCAGTGACCTTCCGTCACTGAATTAGAAATTGAGGTAGTCCGATACTAAAGTATAGTGAGTTGCTTGCTAGTCACAGGTTACGGTCTCAGGCCAAACTTATACCCATATCTACTCGGAACATCTCTTGACAGTAGAACATTCTGGAATTGGTCATGTTCGGTGAAATGTACTCCTACACTTCACCTGTGTGGCATACCAGTGTCTCCACACTCCTTGGTTAAGAGGACAACCAACGTATATGTAATACAATAACCTAATCTCGATAATGTTGTCGTCCTAGTAACAACATATCATTTGGTCGTGAACAAGTTTAAGGACACAAAGATAAATCCTCCTTTATCATAACATAAGTCCTAAGGACTTCATCATATAAGAGTTCATTTGAAGATGAAATGATGAATAATGCCAAATAACACTTTATTAATTTATCAATTCATTTACAAAATTCAATCATCAATATGCTGACGATTGACATTTAGGATACAATTCCCAACGGGACTCTACCGTGCCAGATGAGAAGGAATATGAAGATCGAAACAAGAATTAAGATGAAGATGATGAAGATCGCTAAAATCAACAAGAACATCCTCAAGGTAAACATGATTTATATAGAGAATGGAGGTTTGACCACAATCACTCAAAGAAACTCATCGTTGGTGATCTCTCACAAGGAGTAAGAACTAGATCCTTCCTTAGAGATGCATGTAATCATTTAGCCTTTATTTCTCAAATAGACCCAAAAACCATTGATAAAGCTAAAAAGAATTATGATTGGATAAATGCAATACGAGAGGAACTTAATCAATTTGAAAGAAATAATGTTTGGACTAGTAGACCTAAAGACTATCCAATAATTGGAACAAAATGAGTTTTTAGAAATACATTGGATGAAAATGGTAATGCAATAAGAATCAAAGTTAGATTTGTTGCTCAAGGATATAATAAAAAAGAGAGAATTAATTTTGATAAATGTTTGCTCTTGTTGCTAAATTAGAAGTTACTAGATTATTTCTTGCTTCTGCATGTTACATGAATTTCAAATTATTTTAGATGGATGTTAAAAGTATTTTTATAAGTGGATATATGGTTGAAAAAGTTTGTGTAAAACACCCTTCCAGTTTTACAAAACATGAATTTCCAAACCATATTTTTAAATTAAACAAAGCATTATATAATTTAAAACAAGCACCTCGAGCATGACATGAAAGGCTAAGTAAATTCATGTTAGAAAATACTTTTACAAGATGAAATGTAGATACAACACTTTTCATAAAAAGAAAAGATAATGATATTTTAATTGTTCAAATATATATATCGATGATATTATTTTTGGTGCCACTAATGATGTTTTATGTCATGACTTTGCTGAGTTTATGTAGGGAGAGTTCAAGATGGGCATGATGGGATAACTCACCTTTTTTCTTGGACTCCAAATCAAAAAAACCAAGGAAGAAATCTCCTTCAGCCAAAGCAAATATACAATAGAGATTTTGAAGAATTTGACGTGGAGAAGGCCAAGCACATTGGCGATTTTGAAGAATTTGACGTGGAGAAGGCCAAGCACATTGGCACCCCGACGAGGCTCTTATGTAAGCTAGACAAAGATGAGCATAGTAAAACCATAGACTTGAAGCTTTAATAAAGGCATGATAGGTTTTTTAGCGTATCTTACTGCTAGTAGACTGGATATCATATTTATTATTTGTATGTGTGTTAGATTTTAGGCTAATCTTAAAGGGTCTCACTTAATTAGTGTTAAAAGAATTATAGGATATCTAAATGGCACTCAAAATTTAGGATTATGATATTCAAAACAATTCTCCATTAATTTAATTGGCTACTCAGATACAGATTTTGCTGGATATAAAATTGATAGAAAAAGTACTAATAGAATTTGCCATTTCTTATTAGGAGTTAACTTAATTTCTTTCTTTAGCAAGAAACAAACTTCGATGGTATTGTCTACGACCAAAGCTGAAATATATTGCAGCCGAAAGTTGTACTCAAATCTTATAGATTAAACAACAACTTGATAATTATAGCATTAATAAAATTTCTATAAGATGTAATAACACAAGTGAAATTAAGTTATTGACCTAATGGATTGATTTTGATGAGAATAAAATATTTGAGTATGATATTATTAATTTTGTATTTTTTGAGTGATTAATTTATTGTGACTCTCTCGATTACCTACTTTAGTTATTTTTTTCATATACATTTTTTGTTGTTAATTATTCACATTACCTATGTCTTTTGGTTCATATGTCTTCATGAAACTTAGATGCAAGTCCTTTAACATTATAGAAAGGAAAATTACCAAAATACTCTTATCTTTGAATGGTTATTCTCTTTAATATAGCCCCAAATTGAGGGTTCTAATGTAGGCTCAAGTGTGGCGCATCCAAAGGAAAACAACAAGTTTTTGGGCTGTGAACAGTATTGGAGTCGACTCCTGGAGACTTGGAGTCGACACAGGCACGCTGTGAAGACTTGGCACAGTGCAGGGGTCGACCCTAGGACTTCAGGGGTCGACTCCTTAAGAGCGATAGGAAAAAGTTCGAGAGCTGTTTTCCGGGACAGCTTCAGGGGTCGACCCTAGGACGGCAAAGGTCAACCCCAGGAAAGCAGTCCGCTCATCTTCCTTCAAGGTAATTTCTCAAATCAGATTTGTGTTTATTTGTAATTGTGGTCTGGCCAACCATGAACAATAACGTGAAGGTGGAGTTTGAGAAGTTTAATGGAAAGGGAAGTTTCTCTATGTAGAATGTTCGGGTGGAGGATCTGTTGGTGCAGAACTATTTGGATTCGGCCTTGGAGGACAGGCCGGAGGGTATGACAGATAAGGAATGGTTTTCTTTGGAGAAAAGGGCTTGCGCTGCCATTAGAGGATGCTTCGCGGATTCAGCCTTGTACAGCGTACTAGAGGAGAAGACACCCAAATGATTATGGACAAAGTTGCATGCCATGTATATGGGGAAGAATATGTGCAACAAGTTGATGTTGAAGAAACAATTGTATAGCCTTCGGATGCATGAAGGTGGAGATATTGTTCTTCATATTCAGAGGTTTGACCAGGTTTGCAATGACTTGCAGACCCTTGGGGTGAAGATGGAATAGGAGGATAGATCTCTACTCTTGCTTTGCTTGCTGCCAGGTTCTTATGATCCTTTGGTTTCTACTTTGCTGTATGGGAAGGAGACGCTGAATTATGAAGACATAATTTCTGTGCTAAGGTCCAATGAGCAAAGAGAAAGATTGACAAAGGATGGAGTTTCTCAGGAAGGTCTTACTATCGGAGAGAGGCCTGGAAGAGGGAAGGAACAGAGCAAGCAAAGGGGACAATTAAACCCCAAGAAAGGCAAGAAAGAGTTCAGATGCTACAAGTGCAATGAAGTAGGACACTTGAAGCGGTATTGTCCGTTTTGGAAGAAGCTTCAGGGAGAGAAAAATGGCAGGATTCAGTCAGTGCCGTGGCTGATCTCAAGGTGGAGGATGACCTTTTGGTAGTTTCGGATTATCACAGGAACAACACGGATATCTGGATAATGGATTCAGCCTGCTCTCATCACTACACACCAAATCGGTCTTGGTTTGCTACGTACACCAAAATCGATGAGGGGAGTGTGACATTAGAGATGATCATCCTTGCAAGATGGCCGGCATTGGGACCATCAAGGTGAGGATGTTTGATGGGATGGTGCGGACTCTTACCAATGTAAAGCACGTCCCGGATCTGAAAAAAATCTAGTGTCACTTGGCTACTTGGAGAAGAACGGTTACAGCTTTAGTTGCCGTTTCAAGGAGTGGTATTTTGAATATATCCACAGGAGCCATAGTTGTGATGAAGGGGAGGAGGTTGGAGAATAATTTGTACATGATGGAGGATCCGTGGTATGTGGGGGATCCGAAACAGTAGTAGTGGCATAGGGCCAGCAGGAAGCATATCATTTGTGGCATTACCGCTTGGGCCACATGGGAGATCATGGTATGAAGATGCTGAGCAAAGATGGACTAATATTAGATCTGGATGGAGGAGTTTCAGAGGTATGTGAGCCTTGCAAGTTAAAGAAGCAACACAGGATGAAGTTTTCTACCAGTATTACACTCAGCGCTGGTCCCATGGAGCTAGTGCACACGGATGTTTGACGACCGGCCCCGGTCACAGCCAGGAATGGGGCAAGATATTTTCTAACCCTTATTGATGACTTTTTGTTGCCCAAGGAGACAACCCAAGAGGGGGGGGGGTGAATTGGGTTTTAATTAAATCTTGACCAATTAAAAGTATAATGAGTAATTAACTAAATCTAATGCAAGCAGAATAGTTAGATTACTAGATGCAGTGAGTGAAGTGAGAGAAAGAGACAATTAGCCAATGCAAACACAGAAAATTTTATAGTGGTTTGGAGCTAATTCTTGCTCCTACATCCACTCCCTAAGCCGCACTTGGGAGTTCACTATAATCCCTAGGATTATAGCTGGTTGTTTTACAAGCTCACAACCCAACTTGTTGTTTTCACGAGTTTATAACGAACTCGGTCAGTTTCCACAGGCTCACCGACTAGAACCATCCGATTATTTTTCCGGGTTCACAATCAAACCCAGTTGATTTTTTCCGGTTCACCAACCACAACCTTACACTGTTGGTTTTTCCTTTGGCTCACCAACAAACCTTACAACCCTTGATTCAATCCCCTGATTGAATCAAGTAAGAAAAACAAGGTTTGGGATTTCACAAAGAAAGCTTCTAAAAAAGCAGATGTGAAAACAATAAATGCAAAGTAAAGTTAGAAGCCCTCAAACAGATTTTAGATAGGGAAGTAGGGGCTTCTCGATTTTTGAGTCTCCTCTTGAAAGGACTGAAGATTGGAGGATAGTAGTAGAGCCTTGAATGCAAAGAAAGTACTTCTCAGATTGAGTTGAATGCACCTCTTCCTTCTTTTTCTCGTATTTACTCTTAAGAAGCTCTTGGTAGGTGGAAATGCATTTTACTCTCTCTTTTTCTACTACTATTCATTCTGGCTATTTAAGTGGTTCCCTTTGAAAAATAGACGTTAGAGACTGATTCATAGCCGTTCTGTCCTATCTGCACATCCTGACAATGTCTCCGTTGGGATCGAAGTCGACTCGTGCGATCTGGAGTCGACTCGGCTGTTGCTGGAGTCGACTCGCTCTTTACAGGAGACGACTCGCCCACTGTTCAGGATTTGAATTAAAGTGCTTGTCCCGTCCTGGAGTTGACTCGGACCAAACTGGAGTCGACTCGCCAATTCTTGGAGATGACTCGGGCACTTAAGAGTCGGCTTGTTCTCAGGGTTCCAGAAATCCATCTTTCTGTTTTTCATCCTCGAGTCGATTCGGGTTTTCTTGGAGTCGACTCGGCTGTCTTGAGAGGCGACTCAAGATCTTCTGGAGACGTCTCGTTCTTGGAGGCCGAAAAATTGATTCTCTATCTTTTGAACTGAACTGCCTCGAAGTCGACTCGTGCCTTGTTGGAGTCAACTCGGCTGACTTGGGGGTCGACTCTGGAACTCTTGGAGTCGACTCGTTCACAGGGTCTCTCAGATTGGATCTCTGCCTTTCAAATTGCTTTCCTCTGGGAGTCGACTCGGACATAACTAGGAGTCGACTTGCCAAACTTCGGAGTCGACTCGTAACCTTCTAGAGTCGACTCGATAACAGGGTCTAAGATCCAACGTTCTGTCTTTCTGTCTGTTACCCTTTGGATTGGACTCGGAACCGTCGGGAGTCGACTCGGCAAGCATCGGAGTCGACTCAAAACCTATTGGAGTCTACTCGGTGACAGGGTCTGAAATTCTTCTTTCTGTCTTTCTGTCTGTTCTCAGTCGGAGTCGACTCGTAGTGTACCAGAGTCGACTCGAGCTTGTGCCAGAATCTTTGAAACACATGGAGTCGATTCGTAATCTTCCGGAGTCGACTCGAGCTTCAGACTTTGGTTCAAATTGAGTTTAACACTTAGCCAAATTACTTTGAACCAAGGCTCGAGGCACTTAAACAGAAATTCACATATATTTGCCTGAAACACTAGATTGAATTCATTAGTACAACATAAAATATACTCAAATGCTTTGAGCTCATCAAAATCAAATAGGGGTATAATTAATCACTCCACAATCTCCCCCTTTTTGATGATGACAAAATATTGAGTATTTATAAAGTAAATTGCTCATCCAAGAAGTGATTCATAGCGAAGTTTTGAAATGAATTCAAATGTCTAGTCATTTAATTTATCCAAAATTGAAAGGTATGAGTCAGTAAACTCTGAAATTAAAGCTCCTTCTTTCATTTGGAATTATATAAGCCTTCAAATCATGCAATCAATTGTTTGGCTTATATGTGTTTAATGAATTTGCTTTCTTAAAATTTTAGATTCTTCCCCTCAACATATGCATTCAATTTTGTTTGAACTTTGTTCAAGTTTTCTGAATTTTCTTTTAATGTTTTAAACTTGAGCTTAAGTTCTTAATTATAGAAGAAAAAATTTGATGATTTGTTCTTGAATATGATTCAACTAATCTCCGAATATTCCTTGAATAGATTCTGTAGATTACTCCTTGAGGAGCCCCAACAGAGAGATAATAAGCCTCGAGGTATCGAATCCACAAAGACAAATCATATTTTGCTTAAAAAATTCTTGTTTAGAGATTCCTTTTACATTCAATGTATCATATTTTCTCCTCCTTTTTGTCATCATAGCAAAAAGGTGACGTATCAAAGAATCAATGTAGAAGCGCATAACACACAAAGTCATAACACAAAAGACAGAATGCTCAATTTTTTAGAAAATGACTTCAGTTCATTGATAACAAAATTTGAGTACATGATGGAAAGTCCAAAAGGACTTTGAATGATTACATATAAGTACAAATCTAAGGACGTCTAGCAGAAGAGGATGACGCGCCCATGCCTCGTCGATGAGCCTGCATAACCAAGCTTATTCTTTCGACACATTTCCTAGTTGTGCAATAATCTCTGAGGTCGCCTTAGCGTGTGTCTGGGTCAGTTGGGTCACACTTGCATTGATTGTATCCAGCTTGTCTATCAATACATTTGCGAGCCTTTCTGCACCTTGACTTTGTGTTAGTAGCACAGCTCTAATAGAGTCGCGCATTTCCCTCGTGTCTTCCTTAATAGCTGTGAGGCTCAAGTACTGATCCTGAACTAGACTCCTCAGACTTGACAGCTCCTCTTTTACTTCAGCTACCATCATGGAGACTGCTACTGTGGAAGGAGTGAGGTCAGTGGAGGGAGCACTGGAGGTACCTCTGAGCTCCCTCACTATGTCATCCCTCAACTCTCGGAGCTGTTCAGGACAAATCCTAACCTCTAGGGGCTGCTGAGGTGGTGGAACTGAAGAGGGTTCAGCTGAAGTAGATGGCTCAGCAGGAAATGAAGGACTAGATGTGGATGGAAAGGTGGAAGGATCTGTGGAGTGGTCTTGGTCATGGTCAGAGATAGGTGAGTGATGAGTAGTGGGATCAGATGGTGTAGATGTGGATGTCCTCCTAACCCAAACACCCTCCACCTTGTGGAAACCCATTCGGTGGAGAGTTCCCTCACCCATATGGTCTGTGTATCGGAGGGAGCGAGAGGGTTCTCCCTCAGGGATAGGGACTTCTAACTCCCTAAAAATGAGTGTGAAAAGCATACCATAAGGGAGACTTAACCTAGGTTTGTCTAGGGGTTCACAGATATAGCTATAGATAAGTTTGGGGAAGTTGATGGGAGTGTCATGTAGAATGTGGAACATTAAGCCTAGGTCTCTCTCAGAAATGAAGTCAAACCTACCGGGCTTAGGAAAGAGAGTCCTAGAAATGATACTTAGGAGGAGTCGCATTTCAGCTGAAAGCTGATTTGCAAATACCTCCTCTATGGGGGATTGAGGTGGGCTCCCTAAGATGGCCGTAAGGGCCTCAGTCCTATCAGTGGGATATGTGGGAGCAATCCCCTCTTGGGAGAGATGGAGGACTCGAGCAATGAAATCTTCCAAAATGGAAATAGAGACATTTGCTACAGTCCCTTGGATACCACCGCCACCCCGTGTGACGGTCCCATAAAATTTTCTAACTAACCCTGGGTATGTAGGGAGGTCAAGTGAACAAAAATACTCTAAGCCCTGGGCCCTAAGACGATGCCCTAAGGTGAACCCTTCCCGGGAGAGGAAGTGAAAGTTGACCTTCCTTCCGGTGGAGACAACCCTCCCGGTGCACAAATGCGAGGGAGTCGGCCTAGGCGGAGAGGGAACCGGAGGTGGTGGCCTCACAGGTTCATTCCGCGCCTTGTACCGTCTCTCGGCGCCGCACGCTGCAAGGGGTCTCTTCCCGCGAGAAACGACAGCTTTTCTAGGCATTTTCGACCTAACACGAGTGGAAACACGGAAAAAAAGGAAGAAACAATGGAGAAAGGACGAAGAAAGAGGTCGGAGACGACTCTAGGATTTTTGGAACAGTGGCAGCCGAAAAGAAAGTTTGGAAAAAATGTTTCGATTAGGGTTAAAAGACGGATTTCCGACCTCGAATGGACTCCAGTAAAGCGCGAGTCGACTCGACCTCGAGTCGACTCCTAAAAAAGCGCAAGTCGACTCGCCCATGAGTTGACTCTTAGATTCATTTGAGTCGACTCGAACTCTGGCACATAACCAAAAACTCAGTTAATTCTGTGCCAAAGGAGAGAGATATGGAAATGTTTAGAACTTAAGGAATGATTTGATGACCATAGACGAGAAATCCTATATCCAACATAAGCTAATCATCAAAATCAATGAATTAGAGGAGAGTATCACAAGAATGGATCAATCACTCCTAACCCTCTTCTAAGAATACAAAATCGATCTTCACTCAAGGGTTTTGTGAAGATATCAGCAAGTTGATCATCAGTACAAATAAATTCAAGCATCACATCACCATTTAACACATGATCTCTTATGAAGTGATGTCTTATCTCAATATGTTTAGTTCTTGAGTGCTGAATTGGATTTTTAGTTAGATTTATGACACTTATATTATCACAATTTATGGGAATCTTATCTTGTTTAATGCCATAATCTTCAAGTTGTTGCTTGATCCACAAAATTTGAGCACAACAACTTCCGACAGCAACATATTCGGCTTCCGCCATAGATAGTGCAACCGAGTTTTGTTTTTTGCTAAACCATAAAATTAAGTTCTCTCCTAAAAGTTGACATGACCCGCTGGTGCTTTTTCTATCAAGTTTACAACCAGCGAAGTCAGAATCAGTGTATCCTATTAAGTTTATGCTTGATTCTTTAGAGTACCATAGACCTATATTTTTTGTTCCTATTAGATATTTAAAAATTCTCTTAACGGCAATTAGGTGTGATTCCTTAGAATTAGATTGATATCTAGCACACATGCATACACTAAACATGATATTAGGTCCACTTGCTGTAAGATATAATAATGATCCTTTCATACCTCTATACAGCTTGTGATCTACTGATTTACCTGATCATTTTTGTCTAGTTTGCATGATGAGCTCATAGGAGTGCCAATTGACTTGTTTCCATCCATATCAAACTTCTTTAACATTTCCTTGATGTATTTAGCTTGATTGATGAAAATTCCTTCCTTAGATTGTTTGATTTGAAGTCCGAGGAAGTAGTTCAATTCTTCCATCATGCTCATCTCAAATTCATTCTGCATTAATTCAGCAAACTCTTCGCAAAGACGATTGTTAGTAGCACCGAAAATAATATCATCTACATAAATCTTCACTACTAACATATCTTTGTTTTCCTTTTTCAAAAATAGGGTTGTATCAATATTTCCTCTAGAAAATTTATGGTCTAATAGAAATTTGCTAAGTCTTTCATACCATGCTCTAGGAGCTTGTTTTAAACCATAAAGTGCTTTATTTAGTTTATAAACATGATTGGGGTATTGATGACTCTCAAAATCAGGAGGTTGCTATACATAAACCTCCTCATTAATATACCCATTCAAGAAGGCACTTTTTACATCCATTTGAAATAATTTGAAATCTTTAAAACATGCAAATGTTAGTAACAGTCTAATTGCTTCAAGTCTAACCACAGGAGCAAAGGTCTCATCAAAATCTATACCTTCTGCTTGATTATAACCCTTTGCTACTAGTCTAGCCTTGTTCCTAACCATAACTCAATTTTCATCAAGTTTATTTTTGTATATCCATTTAGTTTCAATTATTGAATATTTATTGGGTCTTTCTACTAAGTTCCATACTTTGTTTCTTGTAAATTGGTTTAGTTCCTCTTGCATAGCATTAATCCAATTTACATCATTTTCAGCTTCTTCAATATTTTTAGGTTCTAAATGTGAAACAAATGCTAGATGATTATTTAAGTTTCTAAGAGAGGCTCTAGTTCTAACAGATTGAGATGGATCATCTAAGATTAACTCTTTAGGGAGACCGTGAGCATACCTCCAAGCTTTTGTAAGCCCAGTTCGGCAATTACCTCTTGGCTTGTTGAAGTTTCTTCAACTAGCTTGGGTTCATCCTCTTGTAGAGTCATGTGATCCATCTTTTCCTCAAGTATTCCTGCATCATCATCAAAAGCTGCTCTCTTGCTAGAGGAAGAATCATTAGTCTCATAAAAAATAACATGAATAGATTCTTCAATAACGAGGGTTCTTTTGTTGAACACTCTATATACCCTACTTGATGTAGAATATCCCAAAAAGATACCTTCATTAGATTTAGAATTAAATTTTTTTAAATTATCTTTGCCATTGTTATGAATAAAACACCTACAACCAAAGACATGAAAGTAATTTACTTTGGGCTTCTATCTCTCCAAAGTTCATAGGGTGTTTTCTTTATAATTGGTCTCAATAAAACTCTATTTAGTATATAACATGATGTGTTAATAGCCTCACCCCAAAAGTACTTTGGGAGATCACTTTCACATAACATGGTCCTAGCCATTTTCTCTAGGATTCTATTCTTTCTTTCCACCACTCCATTTTGTTGTGGAGTCCTAGGTGCAGAAAAATTATGAGTTATCCCCTTTTTACTACAGAATTTTTCAAATAGATGATTTTCAAATTTCGTTCCATGATCACTCCTAATAAATATAACTGAAGCATTTCTTGCATTAGTCACTTGCCTATGGAATTTCTTAAATACTGAAAATGCTTCATCTTTACGAGCTAAAAATATGACCCATGTGTATCTAGAGAAATCATCTACAATGACAAGACCATACTTATTTCCACCAAGGCTTGTGGTCCTAGTTGGTCCAAAAAGATCCATATGAAGTAGCTCAAGAGGTCTAGTAGTAGAGACACGATTTATAGATTTAAAAGAACTTGTAGATTGTTTGCCAAATTGACACGCTTTACAAATTTTATTTTTCTCAAATTTTAGCTTTGGCAAACCAATCATAGAATCTCTTTTAACTAATTTAGATATAGTATCAATACTTGCATGACCTAATTTACGGTGCCATAACCAACTTGCATCATTGACCTTAGTATCACTAGCTACTAAACAGCGGCTATTTTTAGCAAGATCTTCAAGGTCTACTACATAAACATTGCCGCATCTTAGTCCTTTGAACACTAAGCTATTGTCAATTGAGTTGGTTATGATGCATAAAGATGGCTTAAACAGAACATCAAAACCTCTATCACATAATTGACTAACGCTAAGTAAGTTATGCTTAAGACCATCTACAAACCGAACATTAATAATAAAGGTTGAAGGGGTGATTTGTATTTTACCGATACCAATGATGTGACCTTGGTTATTGTCTCCAAAAGTCACCGCACCTTCTTTTTTAGACTCTAGGGTGAAGAATTGCTCCTTGTCACCCGTCATGTGTCTTGAGCAGCCACTATCCAAGTACCCACAGTTTTTATTGAGCTTGGCTGCAAGACACTCCTACACAAAGAAAATCATACAATTTTAGGTACCCAAGTTTTCTTGGGTCCTTCAAGGTTAGTTATGTTGGTTCCTTTTGGAACCCAAATTTTTTTAATCTTTCTTTTAGCTTCAGTTTTTCTATGGTTACATACATTAGCTTTATGTCCTACTCCACCACAACAAAAACAGGTTACATTTTTAGTTTTACTTTCACCGGCTTTTACAAAAAAGTTTTTAAGAAATTTTTGCTTGTACTTAGGCTTATATCCTAAACCGACTCTATTAAATACAGCTCTTTGACTATTAAGAATCATTTCTAGTTTTTCAGAACTATAGGTAAACTTCTCAACTATAGGTTTATATTTTTCAAGTTCTTTTGTTAAGTTTAGTTTTTCTATTTTTAGTAAGTTTAAATCTTTTGTAAGGTTATCTTTTAGAGTTTGAATACTATATTTAAGTTCTGAAATTTCCTTAGTTAGTCTTTCTTTATCTTTAATTAAGGTACCAGTTTTTTGAGTTAGCAATTGGTTACTTGTTTTAAGTTTTAAGTTTTTTTTGACGATGGAGTCCTTATCCTTAATCAATTTATCATTTTTATAAATGTAGGATTGATTAGTTAGCTTCAATTCTTTGTTTTTAAGGTTTATTGACTTATATTCATCCATTAGTTCATTAAAGGCATCATACAATTGATAAGTGCTTAATAATTTATAATTTAGTTATCTTTTCATAGCACTTATCAATGTTCCTAAACTGATAAATATATATTTTACCATGAAATTGAATAAACATTGAAACAAATTTAAAATATGGTAAGAAGTAAATAATTCTTTTCTTAAAACAGACTCTGGACTTGTCTCTCTCCTGGTTGCGATCTTTCATGAAAACATATAAGGAGAAGATTGTATTTACCCGGTTCGGTAACCTGATGGAATTGTAATCAAGCTAAGGGTATAATTAAATGGGTTTTGGTCCTGATTAGATTGAAAGTTATAATTAATTATTTTTGTATTGGGAAAAGGTTTGAATAACCCTTTTTATTAAGTCACATTCTTGTTTATTTTATCTGATCGAGTTAAGTTTGAAGCAGTTTAGCGAGAATTAAATTTAAATGACATTGGACTCGAGGACAAGTCAACATCATGAACCACCTCAAATCCAAAGCCAATTCCTCTATCCTTCCCAGATTAGCAGCCATCCAATAGACTTTCCATTCTTTCCTTCACAACGCTGAAATAGGGAGACTCTTTGATGCCGATGATTCGAATCGTCCCCCACCAAAGCAACCCGATTCTCCATCCTCGCTTCAAAACAACGGGACCTCGTATCAGCCGCGCGCCAGATCCACCTATTCGGCATCGTCTTCATCTCCGGCCCTTCTTCCGCCCGTGACGCAGCCCATTCCACCTTCCAGCCAGCCGAGCGTCTTCCACATCCAAGAGTCCGGATTCCCAGCTCCAAGCCGTGATCTGCTCCTTCCAGCTCGCGTCCCTCCTTCCTGCAACCCAGCATCCCGTTCTTCATCATCACCGTTCGCGTCTCCTTCGGATTCAAGATCCCCAAATCCCGGATGACCCCACCTCCGCTGCTCTTCTCCCTTCCGCATTCACTAGCATCTGCAATCAAGCCCGAGATCCAGCCATATACGCCCTTCATCATCTTCGTCCGCGATCTGCCCCCCAGCATCACGCCCCTTAATCATCAGCCCATGATCCATTCCCCCTTCCCGAATGAGCACCCCGGACAATCCTCTTCACGGATCCATCGCTGGCTGATCCATAAAAGGAGGAAGAGCAGAGGAGGAAGGGGGCTCTCTGGGGGAAGCTCGGTTCGAAAGAAATAGGGGAGACCCTGTTTCGGTGAAGAGAAGAAGAGAGCCGAGAAGGAGAGAAAAGAAATAAAAAAAAATAAAGAAAGGAGCGGGGGGAGAGAGAGTATTTTGGATATTTTGGGAATAGAGGGAGCCGAATGGGAGCGGAAGACTTTCATTTGAAGATGGGAGGTCGTCCGGAAGCCATGCTCGGCTAAACGTCCAATCTAGGGCTGGATGAAGCCCTAGCAATGTATCAGGGCAATTGTAGTTCTTACTTTTTTATTATTTTAGAGCTTGTTTAAATTCTTATTTTCAATGAAATATTCCTTTATGATATTTAAACTTTGAGCATGCTAGTTACTAATCATGTTTGCTAAAGTAGTCTAAGATGATCCATGCCTAGGAAGATGAAGTGTGCTGCATCCTAGATTAACATACTTAGGTAGACACTTCATGCTACACCGAAGATGGATCTTCCTAACACTCTTTAAGATTTTATTTTAAAAGGCTTGTAGCCAAATTGCATGCCTCTCCAAAAGACAAAAATTAAGAACACAGTCCTTGATACAATGCTATGTGGTGGATTTCAAACCCTAGATCTATTTACTCTGATAAATTTCAATTCGCACTCATAGTTTAATTTAGTTAAATCAAGTTAGCAAATCCTTCTTCTTGATTTATTTTTAAAAGAAAAATAACTTATTCTTCAATCCCTGTGGACCGACACCCGTAATCACTATCCTACAGGATACGTGCTATTGCGTGGTTTATTTTTAAAATTGAAAGAACCGATCAATTTTTGGCGTCGTTGCCGGAGATTGCTAGCATAGTTATATAATTAATTAATTAAAAAAACTTTCAATATATATATATATACATCTATTTTTCCTATTATTTTCTATTATTGTTACTTTTCTTATCTCCTTTTTCTCTTCTACTAATTTTTTTTAATTTTTCTTTTGGTCTTATTTGATCAGGAATCGAAGGAAAAATCTGGGATGATCAAAAGGAGAATAGCTGGAAAAAGAATGCTGTAAAGTTTTGCCTAAAAAATACAGTTCATCTATTCAAGGCAAGTAGTTTTTAAGTGGGACCTTTGCGAACGCATCGTGACCCCTCCACTTACCTGGGAGCTTACCTGGTCAACTCGGTTCATTAGACCGGATTGGAGGCTTAGGTGCCCTCTTCAGACCAGTTAGAAGCTGTCTAGCGATTTTAGGGCAAAAACAAGGATTGATGTGTTTTTCTTTCATTGCATGCTTGACTGATCAAGTACTAGTGTATGCAAGGGAGTCGTTCTAGAGTACGTGGCCTATTACCTTTTGATACTGAAATAGAACGGACCCTTAGAAATATTCGAGCTGAGATCAGAACATTACAATCATCCTCACCTCCTGAGATGGCTGAAGAACAACCCAAACTCCTAAGGGAGTACTTTACTCCCACCATTTACACTTCTCCATCTTGCATTCGATTGCCTGAAGTAGCAGCTGTATAATATGAAATAAAGTCTAGTGTGATCCAAATGCTCCCATCTTTTTATGGGCTCACCAATGAAGACCCATATAAACACCCAGATGAATTTCTTGAGATTTGCACCACTATCAAGATTCAGAATTTCACTGATGATGCTCTAAAACTTAGATTATTCCCCTTCTCCCTTAAAACTTAGAGCCAAGCAATGGCTGAATTCTTTAGAAGCTAATTCGATTCATTCCTGGGATCAAATGCAACAAGAATTTCTTAAAAAGTACTTTTCCATAGGAAGAACGAACCAGTTTAGACGTGCCATTACAAGCTTCTCCCAAACCGAGGGAGAAGAATTTCATGAAACTTGGAAGAGATTTTAGGACCTAATCCGTCAATGCCCACATCATCAAATACCTAAATGGCAGCTAGTGCAATATTTCTATGATAGATTGACTGAACGAAATCGTCAGATGATCGATGCCGCATGCGGGGGGACATTCATGCTTCAAAATGAGCATGAAGCATGGTAATTATTTGAAAATCTTAATGAAAACTCCCTCCACCATGCTTCCTGTTTTCGTTAAGCTGGTGGGAACCCGCCCATGCCATAGAAAATATAAAAAATTTCAGATGGTAATTATTTCTTTCTCGTTAAGCATGGTAATTATTTAAAAAATTTCAGATGGCAACGGAAGAGGCATGCGCGGGATCAATCGTTCATCCTATGAACGTTGTTTAAAAACTGTTCGTAGATAGATTAGAATTAAAACTTTTAAAACTATTATGAAGATTAGATCTTCACCTTGTGCGGGTAGATGATCACCACAAACTGAAGTTCGTGGTTTAGGAGGATGGTTCGCTTGAAACCGTTCACGCGTCCGGCCTCTACGGGTATCCACACAAAGTAGAGATCCGATTAAAGCTTCCTTGTCTCCCCGGGGTGCTAGCTCCCTTGCAGAGACAACTTTGGATGGCTGATGTCCTCCCTTTGAATCAACCCATGATTGTGCTTGGGAGGAGAAAGAAGAAGGATGAAGTTTGAAGAAGAATCAAAGCCCCTGCAGCATACTTCCTTTTCCCTGCGTTGGAACCAAGGAGGAGGGAAGAAGATGGCCGCCAAGCTTTCTTTTCTTCTCACCTTGCTTGCGGCTGAAAACCAAGGGGAGAAAGGGTGGCCACAAGTTGGAGAGTGAGAGGGCTTCAAATGAATGCCCTAGGGTGCCGCCCACTTCTCCTTTTAAAGGCATGAAGGGCTCCTACAAATTAGGAGCCCTTGATCTTTTTCCAAGAGGGGCGCCGGCCCCTCTTGTGTTGCCGTACCAAGGATGCGCCCCTCCCTCATGGTTAACCCTAATCCTCATTAAGTAAGGATTGGGAGGCCCTAATGTGGCTAAGCTCTAATCTAATTAGGCTTAGTCCAAGGGTGAACTAATTTTGGGTTTGATCCATGCAATGTCCTAATCCAATTAGAACTCAATGAATCATGACTCAATTGAACCCTTCAATCCTAATCTAATTAGGAGTCATTAGATTAATAATTAATTGGGACTTAAGAAATTCTAATCCAATTAGGATTTATTTAATTTTAGTCCTATTCCAATTAGGACTCTTCTTTGAATCCAAAGTCCTAATCCAATTAGGAATTCTAGGAATCCTATTCTAAGTAGGAATCCAAATTGAATTCAAAATCCTAATCTAATTAGGATTGTAGGAATCCTACTCCAAGTAGGACTCCCAGTCCTAGTCCAAGTAGGATTCCCAGTCTTAATCCAATTAAGACTCTAGGAATCCTACTCCAAGTAGGATTCGTGTTCCAAGTCCAATTAATCAATTCCCATTGTTCCTTCTTCAATTTGATTATCAATCGAATTGATTACTCGTGATTCATAATCACATTTCAACCATCGGATCGGTCAATACCTCTAGTGTGTGTGACCCCATAGATTCTATTCTGACTAGTAGTAAGATATATTGCGATCTCTATCACAATATCATTGAAAATATCTTTCAATGGGTTGGAACAGTTCCAACTCAACTCATCAGGATTTATCGATCATCAAGATATTTCCTGTAAGTCTCACCATCCACCAGTGACACCTAGCAGCATGTAGTGGCTACCCAGCAGAATGGAATGATGAACCTCTAGGTGCAGTTATCATATGATACAGTCCTTCTATCGTAGATCCCTACAGGACGGAGGTCATGGACAACTCGTCATACCCCATCGTCTGTCATATGTCAAGATTTATTCAACTTAAGCTCGAGAGTGGAAAACTCTTTCTCCACTGTGCTTACTGCCCCGGCCGAGGTCTTACGAACTCAGTCTCATAAATCACATAGGATCTCTCCTTATCTACCAAGGTCGATAGATTCCATATAGGTGCATACCTTACTCCTACAGTGAACCTACTGCAGCCAATCTACACTGCATGGACCCATATGTTTAGAGACCATGTATATGTGCAGTCAAACTACAATAACCTCACTGTGAGTAGCCGAAGCACTGCAGGTCAAAGGACCAGTCATACTACTGCAACATCAAGCAAGTCACTGACGAGTGGATAGACATCCAAGTGACTTCTTGTCTTGGTCACGCTTAGTACCCTTGTTCTCTAACAATCACTTGCACAATTGCTCCAGTGTCCCTACACTGTGGACTCAAGACTCGTCCATCAAAGAAAGCAATATGTGCACTAATCTCAGCGGATCAATCACTGTCCTCGTGATGATCCATCTATCAGGAGCAATTCAGGAATTAATCACCAATGACACATGCCTCAAATTCTCAACTCTTGATAATATGCGTCATCATCTTATTAATTCCTTGGACGATTCATGGACACATAAGAGCATGAATGAAAAAAATGCCCAACTTAATTAGGTCAAGTACAAATTTATGTTCCAGAATAAAATAATGCGTCAGCCAAATTGGCTTCTAGGGCATACTTCTAATACAAGCACCCTCGAGTTCTCAAAGAAAAGGGACCATTTTTGAAATAAGTCATTCTATGGACCTGTCTAGCAAGGTAGATGCATTGTCCCATAAGATTGACCAATTGATGATAGGAGGACATTTCATTAACTCTTCCCAAGCACAAGTGTGTACTATCTGTTCTAACCCATCCCACCCTATTCATAAGTGCCCCTCAGTGCCCCAATTCATCGAACTCGTGCAAGAACACATCAATGCTGCTCAAACACAGCCCAGACTGGGTAATGACCCATTTTCCAATACATATAACCCAGGATGGCGGAATCATCCAAACTTTTCTTGGAAGCAGCAAGCTTCAAATACTGCCCAACCCTACTTCCAAAATTTTCAAAACCCTTAGAGTTTTCAAACCCCACAAAATATTCATCCCTACCGTCCCTCGACTCAATTTCAACACACTCCTCCTCCACCCCAAAGAAACACAGCTTTTGAGGAGAAAGTGTTGAATGCCCTTCAAGGTTTGGAAACCATTACACAATTGGTGCACTCTCGCATGCAATCAATCGCCAAGCTAGAATCCCAAATGGGGCAACTAGCTAATGCACTTGTGGAGTGATTGATTAAAATTCTATTTGATTTTGATGAGCTCAAAGCATTTGAGTATATCTTTTGCTTACTAATGAATCCAATTGAGTGTTTGATCGGTTATTTCAACTTTGAAAATAAAACCACGCAATAGCACGTATCCTGTAGGATAGTGATTACGGGTGTCGGTCCACAGGGATTGAAGAATAAGTTATTTTTCTTTTAAAAATAAATCAACAAGAAGGATTTGCTAACTTGATTTAACTAAATCAAACTATGAGTACGGATTGAAATTTTATCAAAGTAAATAGATCTAGGGTTTGGAATCCACCACATAGCATTGCATCAAGGATTGTGTTCTTAATCTTATCTTTTGGAGAGGCATGCAATTTTGGCTACAAGCCTTATAAAATAAAAGCATAAAGAGTTTTAGGAAGATCCATCTTCAGTATAGCATGAAGTGTCTACCTAAGTATGCTAATCTAGGGTGTAGCACATCTCATCTTCCTAGGCATGGATCATCTTAGACTACTTTAGCAACATGAATAGTAAATGGCATGCTCAAGGTTTAAACATCATAAAATAATTTTTCATTGAGAATGAGAATTTAAACAAACTCCAAAAAGATTAAAAGAGTAAGAACTACAATGCCCTGTTACATTGCTAGGGCTTCATCCAGCCCTAGACTAGGTGTTCAGCCGCGCATGGTGGCCGGATGTCCTTCCATCTTCAAATGAAAGCCTTCACCTCTCATTCTTCCCAGAATAACACAAACTCTTCTCTTTCCTCCCCTCTCTCTTCTTTTTTTTTATTTCTTTCTCTCGGCTGGTGGCTTCTTCTTCTTCACCGAAACAGGGGTTCTCCCCTGTTTTCTTTCTTCTCAACCGAGCTCTCTCCTTTCCAAGCCGACGGCCACCCTCTTTATACCCATTCTCCCCCTTGATGGATCCACTGAGAGCGCGCTGGAGATGCGGATGTGAGATCACGGGATGCCCGGACGCGGAGGAGGCTGGGATCACGGAAAGAAGGCTGGGCTCTTGATGCGGCTCGGAACGCACGCGGTTGATGGCGGAGCTAGATCTCGGCTGCGAGCTGCATCACCGGCGGAGGAAGAGGCGGAGATGCTGGGATTTTGACTGCTAGGAGTGGATCGTTGATCTCGGATCTCGCTCGGAACGGCAGCTGTGAGGAGGCGGGGATGCAGGTGGATGCCTGATGCGTGGCTGGCTGGAGACGTGAGGCGTGCCGGCACGATCTCTGCTGATCTGGTCGCGATTGGGAGCTGAGATCTGGGACGCCTCGGCTGTGGAAGGAAATCCGGATGGCCGGAGATGTGCTGCAGACTTGAATTGCGCCATGGATGCGTTGAAGACGCTTCAGACGAACGCCTGATTCGCTGGATTGCATCGCGGGATGAAGAGGCGGGGTCATCCGAGATTTGGGATCTTGAATCCGGAGGAGACGCGGACGGTGATGGCGAGAATCGGGAGGCTGGGTCGATTTGGAAATCTCCCTTGTTTCAGTGCTGCATTGGGGCCGGCTGGGAGGGAGATGAGCTTTGTTTTGAAGCAAAGGAAAAACGTGTGGATTTGAGCCTGGGAGATTTGCTGGATACGGGGGATGATGAATCGCATGAGGATTCATCTGGGAAGCTTGGATTGGCTTGGATAGTGGAGAAAATCTGGGAAGGATAGGGAAGGATACGGCTGAGCTGGGAGATGGTCCGAAACAGGGGAAGAGAAGAGGAGAAGAATGATGCGGAAGATGAATACGGGCGTGAGTGAATTTTATTATTATTATTTTTTAGAGAGATGGTTGGGGTCCACTCGGGTAGGTTGGGAGGGCTCTGTTTTGCTAAGTTGGGAAGCCTGGTGCACACGGGAAAGATGACGTGGACAAAGGAATGGATAGCTTTATGCACATGTGGAAGAAAGTAATCCACACATGAAACAGATTGGGACTAATTCGTGAATGGGGTGACTCGACCTGCACACACATTAAACTAAATCGATATAGAAAATTAAACCAAACTTGAATTACCGCTAATAATTTATTAAAATGAAATGACGAGGGGAAACATATTTTCTTCTGTTAATATTTAAAATATGTGTATAACAATAATAATAAGTGCTATGTAAAATAGATAAATTTGTACATTAATTAGCACTTATCACACCCCCAAACCTACATTTTGCTAGTCCTCGAGCAAAATAGAAGAGAAATTAACTCACTTTCGCAGGAATCGCGATTGTATTTACCATATGCAACAAGGCTTTAAACCCCTAGGTTACCCTAGTGGACGAGTTATAGTCTCGTGAGGGTTTCCAGTGAAGATACCCACAAACTTCAATATCATTTATTGTTATGATTAATTTGTTGTTGTTGTTGTTGTTTTTTTTTTTTTTAATTTGATTGATGAAACTTCAAATTCCAAGTGCATACTAGCTAGAAAAAAAACTTTTTTTTTAATTAAAATCTAATTTAAGATACATAAATGATAAGAATTTCAAAGCACACACGGTTTTATTTACTAAGTCAGCCCAAATTCTAGATTAGTATACAATCTAAGTTAAAGTCATTAAGTTTCCGTTTAGGGAGTTGTAAGACTTATTTATACTGGAGTGCTCGGTGAAATCTGGACCGTACACAAGCTAAGGGTTCGGATCTCCAAAATATTGTTAATACTAGTAGTTTCCAAGGATTGGTCGAAAAGACCTACTCACTGATTCAAAATCATCTTATCTGCAGGATTTCGAGAGTTGTGGATGTTTACTTTAGTACCTCACGGGCTTTATCTGTAATATTCTAGTTTACTCGAGTTTTTACAACGACGGCTTTCACACTATTGTCTTTTCGGTCAATACAACATTTTTTTTTCTTTTTTTTTTAAAAAAAGATATATAAATTGTGCACTTTTACTCTTGTGGTGATTTCTCCGTGTAACGAGCAATCAGTCGACAACTCTCACACCAGTTGGCATAAGGTGTCGGGCATCAAGACTCCCCTACGGACTTATGCTCGGAGTCCTCATCACAAGCCCACTTGATCTTTGACAATAGGTAGCCCTTTTCGATGTTCCTGACTAAATCCATTTTTATTGATGTTTTTTTTTTTTTTTGGATTAGATAAGTATGATTCATCAGGGTCCAAGGTTGCTACCATACTCTCAACATAATGTCGAGCCTAGACCTTAGAAGAGTCGGCCAGTGTGTAGTGAAATTCCAAAGTATTAATTAGCTTACAACTCCCCAAGAGAGACTTAATAAAAAGAACTTAAATTTGTATTACTTCCGACTAGTCATTGGGCTTTTTAGATTTTATATACCTTGTGTGTTTAGCATTCTCGCATTAATGTATAGAAATGAGGTTTTTTTTATAAAAAAACAAAAAAAAATTTTTAATTAATTTTTTTTAATTATTATTATTATTTTATAAAAAATGAAAATGAACACATTTTTTTTAAAAAAAGATATTTTTATTTTTTTATTTTTTTATTTCTTTTGATAAACCTGACATTATGAAGTGAAAACGAATGCAAGAGATGCAAACAAAACAAAAAATGAAAAAATACTTAAAAATACCCCCAAACCTAAACCTAACATTGTCCTCAATGTTAAAGAAATCTAAGAGAATTGGGTTGCCTCCCAACAAGCGCTAAGTTTATTGTCTTCAGCCAGACATAGTGAGATAGTTTTTGCATCTCCTTCTATGAGGTCATCTATTTTGTCTATCATAAAACACTCAATTTCCCTTGCGGGTTGGTCGGCCGCATTGAACACATTTAATTTTACCTTCATGTTCCCAAATGATATGTTCATTACCCCTGTTCTACAATTGATGCATGCATTGGCTGTTGCTAAAAAGGGCCGCCCAAGGATCACGGGGATTTGTTTATTAGGATTGGGCTCATGTTCCATATCAAGGACAATGAAATCTACTGGAAAATAGAATTTATCTACCTTGACAAGAACATCTTCAATTATCCCACGTGGTGTTTTTACAGATCGATCAGCCAATTGAAGGGATACCGAGGTTGGTTTTAACTCACCTAAACCAAGTTTCTCATAAACTGAATAAGGTAAAAGGTTGACACTTGCCCCTAGATCTAAGAGTGCTCGATCAATGAAATTATTTCCTAAGACACAGGAGATGGTGGGAGCACCAGGATCTTTGAATTTTGGAGGGGTGTTGTGTTGGAGAATAGAACTCACTTGCTCAGTTAGGAAGACCTTTTTAGGCACATGTGTCCTAGATTTTCGCTTTTGTGTACAAAGGTCTTTGAGAAATTTGGCATAGGAGGGAACTTGTCTGATGGCATCAAGGAGTGGGAGGTTAATTTTAACTTGTTTGAAGACCTCCATCATCTCTTCTAATGAAGTTCCCTTTTTGCCAAATGGAGAGGGTGAAGTAAGAGCTTCAGGATATGGGGCCTTTGGGATATGAGTTTTGGCAGAAGGTGGACTAGGTGAAGAAGAAGAAGAAGGTTTTTCATTTGACACATTTCTATCCTCTTCTTCATCTTCCTTATTGTTGTCCTCCCCAATCTTATTGTCTACTACACGTCCACTCCTTAGGGTAGTCAAAGCATTGGCTTGTTCATGATGAATTGCATTTAGTTGATTTTCTTGAGCCATGTATTATCCCCTAGGATTACTTAGTGGTTGGCTTGGAAGCTTTCCTTCCTCTCGCTTGTTTAGTGCATTAGCTAGTTGACCCATTTGGGATTCTAGCTTGGCGATTGATTGCGTATGAGAGTGCACTAATTGTGTAATGGTTTCCAAACCTTGAAGGGCGTTCAACACTTTCTCCTCAAAGGCTGTGTTTCTTTGGAGTGGAGGAGAAGTGTGTTGAAATTGAGTCGAGGGACGGTAGGGATGAATATTTTGTTGGGTTTGAAAATTCTGAGGATTTTGAAAATTTTGGGAATAGGGTTGGGCTGTGTTCGAAGCTTGCTGCTTCCAAGAAAAGTTTGGATGATTTCGCCATCCCGGGTTATATGTATTGGAAAATGGGTCATTACCCGGTCTAGGCAGTGTTTGAGCAGCATTGATTTGTTCTTGCACGAGTTCGGAGAAATTGGGGCGCTGAAGGGCACTCATGAATAGGGTGGAATGGGCTAGAACAAATAGTACACACTTGTGCTTGGGAAGAGTTCATGTAATGCCCACCTGTCATCAGTTGGTCAATCTTATGGGATAATGCATCTACCTTGCTAGACAGGTCCATAGAATGACTTATTTCACAAATGATCCCTTTTCTTTGAGAACTCGGGGGTGCTTGACGAGAACATGAAGCATGGTGGAGGAGGGAGTTTTCATTTAGATTTTCAAATAATTTCCATACTTCATGCTCATTTTGAAGCATGAATGTCCCCCCACATGCGGCATCAATCATCTGACGGTTTCGTTCAGTCAATCCGTCATAGAAGTATTGCACTAGCTGCCACTTAGGTATTTGATGATGTGGGCATTTACGGATTAGGTCCCGAAATCTCTCCCAAGTTTCATGAAATTCTTCTCCCTTAGTTTGGGAGAAGCTTGTGATAGCACGTCTAAACTGGTTCGTTCTTCCTATGGGAAAGTATTTTTTTAAGAATTCTTGTTGCATTTGACCCTAGGAATGAATCGAGTTGGCTTCTAAAGAATTCAACCATTGCTTGGCTCTATCTTTAAGGGAGAAGGGGAATAATCTAAGTTTCAGAGCATCATCAGTGAAATTCTGAATCTTGACAGTGGTGCAAATCTCAAGGAATTCATCTAGGTGTTTATATGGATCTTCATTGGTGAGCCCATAAAAAGATGGAAGCATTTGGATCACACTAGACTTTATTTCATATTGTACAGCTGCTACCTCAGGAAATCGAATGCAAGATGGGGAAGTGTAAATAGTGGGAGTAAAATATTTCCTCAGGAGTTTGGGTTGTTCTTCAGCCATCTTAAGAGGTGGGGATGATCCTAATGTTTTGATCTTAGCTCGAATGTTCCTAAGGGTTCGTTCTATTTCAGGGTCAAAAGGTAATAGGTTTCGTACTCTAGAACGACTACCTTGCATACACTAGTACTTGATCAATCAAGCATGCAATAAAAGATAAACACATCAATCCTTGTGTTTGTCCTGAAACCACTAGACAGCTCCTAACTGGTTTGAAGAGGGCACCTAAGCCTCCAATCCGGTCTAATGAACCGAGTTGACCAGGTAAGCTCCCAGGTAAGTGGAGGGGTCACGATGCGTTCGCAAAGGTCCCACTTAAAACTCACTTGCCTCGAACAGATGAACTGTCTCCCTTATAGGGACAAAGCTTGCCTAGACATCAACTAAGCCACAGAGCGAAATTGGTGCAACTTTCGGTGATCTTCGTCCTATTGAGCTCGAATATCCCTAGGGGCCAATGTCTAATTGATTTTAATTAAAGTGACACTATGTGAGATTGAGTTCACCTAAATTGGGCAAGAGTCCGGTGATGAAATCCGGCTCTTATCTTGTTGGGGTGATTGCCCTTACTATGTGCAAATTGATTTGTGTATGTGTATCAAGCATGCATTCACAATTTTGCTATAATTAAAATCAAACAATCACCACAAAATTTCAAACCAATAATTAATTTAAATAAGAAAAGTTTAGAGGTTACCAAAGGGAATTTCTCCAGCGATTTTTTTTTTTTTTTTTTTTTTTGCAAACCTCTACAGCATTTCTTTTTCGGCAGTTCTCCTTTTGATCATCCCAGATTTTTTTTCTTTCTCGATTCCTGATAAAAGAAATAAATAAATAAATAAAAATTGATAAGGGAGAAAAAGAAGAAAAATAACAATAATAGAAAAAAAAATTTTAATTAATTTTTTTTTAATTTTTAAATAATTTTTTTTAAATAAGAAAAATAACTATGCTAGCAATCCCCGGCAGCGGCGCCAAAAATTGATCGGTTATTTCAATTTTGAAAATAAAACCACGCAATAGCACGTATCCTGTAGGATAGTGATTACGGGTGTCGGTCCACAGGGATTGAAGAATAAGTTATTTTTCTTTTAAAAATAAATCAACAAGAAGGATTTGCTAACTTGATTTAACTAAATCAAACTATGAGTACGGATTGAAATTTTATCAAAGTAAATAGATCTAGGGTTTGGAATCCACCACATAGCATTGCATCAAGGATTGTGTTCTTAATCTTATCTTTTGGAGAGGCATGCAATTTTGGCTACAAGCCTTATAAAATAAAAGCATAAAGAGTTTTAGGAAGATCCATCTTCGGTATAGCATGAAGTGTCTACCTAAGTATGCTAATCTAGGGTGTAGCACATCTCATCTTCCTAGGCATGGATCATCTTAGACTACTTTAGCAACATGAATAGTAAATGGCATGCTCAAGGTTTAAACATCATAAAATAATTTTTCATTGAGAATGAGAATTTAAACAAACTCCAAAAAGATTAAAAGAGTAAGAACTACAATGCCCTGTTACATTGCTAGGGCTTCATCCAGCCCTAGACTAGGTGTTCAGCCGCGCATGGTGGCCGGATGTCCTTCCATCTTCAAATGAAAGCCTTCACCTCTCATTCTTCCCAGAATAACACAAACTCTTCTCTTTCCTCCCCTCTCTCTTCTTTTTTTTTATTTCTTTCTCTCGGCTGGTGGCTTCTTCTTCTTCACCGAAACAGGGGTTCTCCCCTGTTTTCTTTCTTCTCAACTGAGCTCTCTCCTTTCCAAGCCGACGGCCACCCTCTTTATACCCATTCTCCCCCTTGATGGATCCACTGAGAGCGCGCTGGAGATGCGGATGTGAGATCACGGGATGCCCGGACGCGGAGGAGGCTGGGATCACGGAAAGAAGGCTGGGCTCTTGATGCGGCTCGGAATGCACGCGGTTGATGGCGGAGCTAGATCTCGGCTGCGAGCTGCATCACCGGCGGAGGAAGAGGCGGAGATGCTGGGATTTTGACTGCTAGGAGTGGATCGTTGATCTCGGATCTCGCTCGGAACGGCAGCTGTGAGGAGGCGGGGATGCAGGTGGATGCCTGATGCGTGGCTGGCTGGAGACGTGAGGCGTGCCGGCACGATCTCTGCTGATCTGGTCGCGATTGGGAGCTGAGATCTGGGACGCCTCGGCTGTGGAAGGAAATCCGGATGGCCGGAGATGTGCTGCAGACTTGAATTGCGCCATGGATGCGTTGAAGACGCTTCAGACGAACGCCTGATTCGCTGGATTGCATCGCGGGATGAAGAGGCGGGGTCATCCGAGATTTGGGATCTTGAATCCGGAGGAGACGCGGACGGTGATGGCGAGAATCGGGAGGCTGGGTCGATTTGGAAATCTCCCTTGTTTCAGTGCTGCATTGGGGCCGGCTGGGAGGGAGATGAGCTTTGTTTTGAAGCAAAGGAAAAACGTGTGGATTTGAGCCTGGGAGATTTGCTGGATACGGGGGATGATGAATCGCATGAGGATTCATCTGGGAAGCTTGGATTGGCTTGGATAGTGGAGAAAATCTGGGAAGGATAGGGAAGGATACGGCTGAGCTGGGAGATGGTCCGAAACAGGGGAAGAGAAGAGGAGAAGAATGATGCGGAAGATGAATACGGGCGTGAGTGAATTTTATTATTATTATTTTTTAGAGAGATGGTTGGGGTCCACTCGGGTAGGTTGGGAGGGCTCTGTTTTGCTAAGTTGGGAAGCCTGGTGCACACGGGAAAGATGACGTGGACAAAGGAATGGATAGCTTTATGCACATGTGGAAGAAAGTAATCCACACATGAAACAGATTGGGACTAATTCGTGAATGGGGTGACTCGACCTGCACACACATTAAACTAAATCGATATAGAAAATTAAACCAAACTTGAATTACCGCTAATAATTTATTAAAATGAAATGACGAGGGGAAACATATTTTCTTCTGTTAATATTTAAAATATGTGTATAACAATAATAATAAGTGCTATGTAAAATAGATAAATTTGTACATTAATTAGCACTTATCACACCCCCAAACCTACATTTTGCTAGTCCTCGAGCAAAATAGAAGAGAAATTAACTCACTTTCGCAGGAATCGCGATTGTATTTACCATATGCAACAAGGCTTTAAACCCCTAGGTTACCCTAGTGGACGAGTTATAGTCTCGTGAGGGTTTCCAGTGAAGATACCCACAAACTTCAATATCATTTATTGTTATGATTAATTTGTTGTTGTTGTTGTTGTTTTTTTTTTTTTTTAATTTGATTGATGAAACTTCAAATTCCAAGTGCATACTAGCTAGAAAAAAAACTTTTTTTTTAATTAAAATCTAATTTAAGATACATAAATGATAAGAATTTCAAAGCACACACGGTTTTATTTACTAAGTCAGCCCAAATTCTAGATTAGTATACAATCTAAGTTAAAGTCATTAAGTTTCCGTTTAGGGAGTTGTAAGACTTATTTATACTGGAGTGCTCGGTGAAATCTGGACCGTACACAAGCTAAGGGTTCGGATCTCCAAAATATTGTTAATACTAGTAGTTTCCAAGGATTGGTCGAAAAGACCTACTCACTGATTCAAAATCATCTTATCTGCAGGATTTCGAGAGTTGTGGATGTTTACTTTAGTACCTCACGGGCTTTATCTGTAATATTCTAGTTTACTCGAGTTTTTACAACGACGGCTTTCACACTATTGTCTTTTCGGTCAATACAACATTTTTTTTTCTTTTTTTTTTAAAAAAAAGATATATAAATTGTGCACTTTTACTCTTGTGGTGATTTTCTCCGTGTAACGAGCAATCAGTCGACAACTCTCACACCAATTGGCATAAGGTGTCGGGCATCAAGACTCCCCTACGGACTTATGCTCGGAGTCCTCATCACAAGCCCACTTGATCTTTGACAATAGGTAGCCCTTTTCGATGTTCCTGACTAAATCCATTTTTATTGATGTTTTTTTTTTTTTTTTTGGATTAGATAAGTATGATTCATCAGGGTCCAAGGTTGCTACCATACTCTCAACATAATGTCGAGCCTAGACCTTAGAAGAGTCGGCCAGTGTGTAGTGAAATTCCAAAGTATTAATTAGCTTACAACTCCCCAAGAGAGACTTAATAAAAAGAACTTAAATTTGTATTACTTCCGACTAGTCATTGGGCTTTTTAGATTTTATATACCTTGTGTGTTTAGCATTCTCGCATTAATGTATAGAAACGAGGTTTTTTTATAAAAAAAACAAAAAAAAAATTTAATTAATTTTTTTTAATTATTATTATTATTTTATAAAAAATGAAAATGAACACATTTTTTTTAAAAAAGATATTTTTATTTTTTATTTTTTTATTTCTTTTGATAAACCTGACATTATGAAGTGAAAACGAATGCAAGAGATGCAAACAAAACAAAAAATGAAAAAAATACTTAAAAATACCCCCAAACCTAAACCTAACATTGTCCTCAATGTTAAAGAAATCTAAGAGAATTGGGTTGCCTCCCAACAAGCGCTAAGTTTATTGTCTTCAGCCAGACATAGTGAGATAGTTTTTGCATCTCCTTCTATGAGGTCATCTATTTTGTCTATCATAAAACACTCAATTTCCCTTGCGGGTTGGTCGGCCGCATTGAACACATTTAATTTTACCTTCATGTTCCCAAATGATATGTTCATTACCCCTGTTCTACAATTGATGCATGCATTGGCTGTTGCTAAAAAGGGCCGCCCAAGGATCACGGGGATTTGTTTATTAGGATTGGGCTCATGTTCCATATCAAGGACAATGAAATCTACTGGAAAATAGAATTTATCTACCTTGACAAGAACATCTTCAATTATCCCACGTGGTGTTTTTACAGATCGATCAGCCAATTGAAGGGATACCGAGGTTGGTTTTAACTCACCTAAACCAAGTTTCTCATAAACTGAATAAGGTAAAAGGTTGACACTTGCCCCTAGATCTAAGAGTGCTCGATCAATGAAATTATTTCCTAAGACACAGGAGATGGTGGAGCACCAGGATCTTTGAATTTTGGAGGGGTGTTGTGTTGGAGAATAGAACTCACTTGCTCAGTTAGGAAGACCTTTTTAGGCACATGTGTCCTAGATTTTCGCTTTTGTGTACAAAGGTCTTTGAGAAATTTGGCATAGGAGGGAACTTGTCTGATGGCATCAAGGAGTGGGAGGTTAATTTTAACTTGTTTGAAGACCTCCATCATCTCTTCTAATGAAGTTCCCTTTTTGCCAAATGGAGAGGGTGAAGTAAGAGCTTCAGGATATGGGGCCTTTGGGATATGAGTTTTGGCAGAAGGTGGACTAGGTGAAGAAGAAGAAGAAGGTTTTTCATTTGACACATTTCTATCCTCTTCTTCATCTTCCTTATTGTTGTCGTCCCCAATCTTATTGTCTACTACACGTCCACTCCTTAGGGTAGTCAAAGCATTGGCTTGTTCATGATGAATTGCATTTAGTTGATTTTCTTGAGCCATGTATTATCCCCTAGGATTACTTAGTGGTTGGCTTGGAAGCTTTCCTTCCTCTCGCTTGTTTAGTGCATTAGCTAGTTGACCCATTTGGGATTCTAGCTTGGCGATTGATTGCGTATGAGAGTGCACTAATTGTGTAATGGTTTCCAAACCTTGAAGGGCGTTCAACACTTTCTCCTCAAAGGCTGTGTTTCTTTGGAGTGGAGGAGAAGTGTGTTGAAATTGAGTCGAGGGACGGTAGGATGAATATTTTGTTGGGTTTGAAAATTCTGAGGATTTTGAAAATTTTGGGAATAGGGTTGGGCTGTGTTCGAAGCTTGCTGCTTCCAAGAAAAGTTTGGATGATTTCGCCATCCCGGGTTATATGTATTGGAAAATGGGTCATTACCCGGTCTAGGCAGTGTTTGAGCAGCATTGATTTGTTCTTGCACGAGTTCGGAGAAATTGGGGCGCTGAAGGGCACTCATGAATAGGGTGGGATGGGCTAGAACAAATAGTACACACTTGTGCTTGGGAAGAGTTCATGTAATGCCCACCTATCATCAGTTGGTCAATCTTATGGGACAATGCATCTACCTTGCTAGACAGGTCCATAGAATGACTTATTTCACAAATGATCCCTTTTCTTTGAGAACTCGGGGGTGCTTGACGAGAACATGAAGCATGGTGGAGGAGGGAGTTTTCATTTAGATTTTCAAATAATTTCCATACTTCATGCTCATTTTGAAGCATGAATGTCCCCCCACATGCGGCATCAATCATCTGACGGTTTCGTTCAGTCAATCCGTCATAGAAGTATTGCACTAGCTGCCACTTAGGTATTTGATGATGTGGGCATTTACGGATTAGGTCCCGAAATCTCTCCCAAGTTTCATGAAATTCTTCTCCCTTAGTTTGGGAGAAGCTTGTGATAGCACGTCTAAACTGGTTCGTTCTTCCTATGGGAAAGTATTTTTTTAAGAATTCTTGTTGCATTTGACCCTAGGAATGAATCGAGTTGGCTTCTAAAGAATTCAACCATTGCTTGGCTCTATCTTTAAGGGAGAAGGGGAATAATCTAAGTTTCAGAGCATCATCAGTGAAATTCTGAATCTTGACAGTGGTGCAAATCTCAAGGAATTCGTCTAGGTGTTTTATATGGATCTTCATTGGTGAGCCCATAAAAAGATGGAAGCATTTGGATCACACTAGACTTTATTTCATATTGTACAGCTGCTACCTCAGGAAATCGAATGCAAGATGGGGAAGTGTAAATAGTGGGAGTAAAATATTCCCTCAGGAGTTGGGTTGTTCTTCAGCCATCTTAAGAGGTGGGGATGATCCTAATGTTTTGATCTTAGCTCGAATGTTCCTAAGGGTTCGTTCTATTTCAGGGTCAAAAGGTAATAGGTTTCGTACTCTAGAACGACTACCTTGCATACACTAGTACTTGATCAATCAAGCATGCAATAAAAGATAAACACATCAATCCTTGTGTTTGTCCTGAAACCACTAGACAGCTCTTAACTGGTTTGAAGAGGGCACCTAAGCCTCCAATCCGGTCTAATGAACCGAGTTGACCAGGTAAGCTCCCAGGTAAGTGGAGGGGGTCACGATGCGTTCGCAAAGGTCCCACTTAAAACTCACTTGCCTCGAACAGATGAACTGTCTCCCTTATAGGGACAAAGCTTGCCTAGACATCAACTAAGCCACAGAGCGAAATTGGTGCAACTTTCGGTGATCTTCGTCCTATTGAGCTCGAATATCCCTAGGGTCCAATGTCTAATTGATTTTAATTAAAGTGACACTATGTGAGATTGAGTTCACCTAAATTGGGCAAGAGTCCGGTGATGAAATCCGGCTCTTATCTTGTTGGGGTGATTGCCCTTACTATGTGCAAATTGATTTGTGTATGTGTATCAAGCATGCATTCACAATTTTGCTATAATTAAAATCAAACAATCACCACAAAATTTCAAACCAATAATTAATTTAAATAAGAAAAGTTTAGAGGTTACAAAGGGAATTTCTCCAGCGATTTTTTTTTTTTTTTTTTTTTGCAAACCTCTACAGCATTTCTTTTTCGGCAGTTCTCCTTTTGATCATCCCAGATTTTTTTTCTTTCTCGATTCCTGATAAAAGAAATAAATAAATAAATAAAAATTGGTAAGGGAGAAAAAGAAGAAAAATAACAATAATAGAAAAAAATTTTTAATTAATTTTTTTTAATTTTTAAATAATTTTTTTAAATAAGAAAAATAACTATGCTAGCAATCCCCGGCAGCGGCGCCAAAAATTGATCGGTTATTTCAATTTTGAAAATAAAACCACGCAATAGCACGTATCCTGTAGGATAGTGATTACGGGTGTCGGTCCACAGGGATTGAAGAATAAGTTATTTTTCTTTTAAAAATAAATCAACAAGAAGGATTTTGCTAACTTGATTTAACTAAATCAAACTATGAGTACGGATTGAAATTTTATCAAAGTAAATAGATCTAGGGTTTGGAATCCACCACATAGCATTGCATCAAGGATTGTGTTCTTAATCTTATCTTTTGGAGAGGCATGCAATTTTGGCTACAAGCCTTATAAAATAAAAGCATAAAGAGTTTTAGGAAGATCCATCTTCGGTATAGCATGAAGTGTCTACCTAAGTATGCTAATCTAGGGTGTAGCACATCTCATCTTCCTAGGCATGGATCATCTTAGACTACTTTAGCAACATGAATAGTAAATGGCATGCTCAAGATTTAAACATCATAAAATAATTTTTCATTGAGAATGAGAATTTAAACAAACTCCAAAAAGATTAAAAGAGTAAGAACTACAATGCCCTGTTACATTGCTAGGGCTTCATCCAGCCCTAGACTAGGTGTTCAGCCGCGCATGGTGCCGGATGTCCTTCCATCTTCAAATGAAAGCCTTCACCTCTCATTCTTCCCAGAATAACACAAACTCTTCTCTTTCCTCCCTCTCTCTTCTTTTTTTTATTTCTTCTCTCGGCTGGTGGCTTCTTCTTCTTCACCGAAACAGGGGTTCTCCCCTGTTTCTTTCTTCTCAACCGAGCTCTCCCCCTTTCCAAGCCGATGGCCACCCTCTTTATACCCATTCTCCCCCTTGATGGATCCACTGAGAGCGCGCTGGAGATGCGGATGTGAGATCACGGGATGCCCGGACGCGGAGGAGGCTGGATCACGGAAAGAAGGCTGGGCTCTTGATGCGGCTCGGAACGCACGCGGTTGATGGCGAGCTAGATCTCGGCTGCGAGCTGCATCACCGGCGGAGGAAGAGGCGGAGATGCTGGGATTTTGACTGCTAGGAGTGGATCGTTGATCTCTGATCTCGCTCGGAACGCAGCTGTGAGGAGGCGGGGATGCAGGTGGATGCCTGATGCGTGGCTGGCTGGAGACGTGAGGCGTGCCGGCACGATCTCTGCTGATCTGGTCGCGATTGGGAGCTGAGATCTGGACGCCTCGGCTGTGGAAGGAAATCCGGATGGCCGGAGATGTGCTGCAGACTTGAATTGCGCCATGGATGCGTTGAAGACGCTTCGGACGAACGCCTGATTCGCTGGATTGCATCGTGGGATGAAGAGGCGGGTCATCCGGGATTTGGGATCTTGAATCCGGAGGAGACGCGGACGGTGATGGCGAGAATCGGGAGGCTGGGTCGATTTGGAAATCTCCCTTGTTTCAGTGCTGCATTGGGGCCGGCTGGGAGGGAGATGAGCTTTGTTTTGAAGCAAAGGAAAAACGTGTGGATTTGAGCCTGGGAGATTTGTTGGATACGGGGGATGATGAATCGCATGAGGATTCATCTGGGAAGCTTGGATTGGCTTGGATAGTGGAGAAAATCTGGGAAGGATAGGGAAGGATACGGCTGAGCTGGGAGATGGTCCGAAACGGGGGAAGAGAAGAGGAGAAGAATGATGCGGAAGATGAATACGGGCGTGAGTGAATTTTATTATTATTATTTTTTAGAGAGATGGTTGGGGTCCACTCGGGTAGGTTGGGAGGGCTCTGTTTTGCTAAGTTGGGAAGCCTGGTGCACACGGGAAAAGATGACGTGGACAAAGGAATGGATAGCTTTATGCACATGTGGAAGAAAGTAATCCACACATGAAACAGATTGGGACTAATTCGTGAATGGGGTGACTCGACCTGCACACACATTAAACTAAATCGATATAGAAAATTAAACCAAACTTGAATTACCGCTAATAATTTATTAAAATGAAATGACGAGGGGAAACATATTTTCTTCTGTTAATATTTAAAATATGTGTATAACAATAATAATAAGTGCTATGTAAAATAGATAAATTTGTACATTAATTAGCACTTATCACACCCCCAAACCTACATTTTGCTAGTCCTCGAGCAAAATAGAAGAGAAATTAACTCACTTTCGCAGGAATCGCGATTGTATTTACCATATGCAACAAGGCTTTAAACCCCTAGGTTACCCTAGTGGACGAGTTATAGTCTCGTGAGGGTTTTCCAGTGAAGATACCCACAAACTTCAATATCATTTATTGTTATGATAATTGTTGTTGTTGTTGTTGTTTTTTTTTTTTTTTTAATTTGATTGATGAAACTTCAAATTCCAAGTGCATACTAGCTAGAAAAAAAACTTTTTTTTTAATTAAAATCTAATTTAAGATACATAAATGATAAGAATTTCAAAGCACACACGTTTTATTTACTAAGTCAGCCCAAATTCTAGATTAGTATACAATCTAAGTTAAAGTCATTAAGTTTCCGTTTAGGAGAAGTTGTAAGACTTATTTATACTGGAGTGCTCGGTGAAATCTGGACCGTACACAAGCTAAGGGTTCGGATCTCCAAAATATTGTTTAATACTAGTAGTTTCCAAGGATTGGTCGAAAAGACCTACTCACTGATTTCAAAATCATCTTATCTGCCAGGATTTCGAGAGTTGTGGATGTTTACTTTAGTACCTCACGGGCTTTATGCTGTAATATTCTAGTTTACTCGAGTTTTTACAACGACGGCTTTCACACTATTGTCTTTTTCGGTCAATACAACATTTTTTTTTCTTTTTTTTTTTAAAAAAAAGATATATAAATTGTGCACTTTTACTCTTGTGGTGATTTCTCCGTTGTAACGAGCAATCAGTCGACAACTCTCACACCAATTGGCATAAGGTGTCGGGCATCCAAGACTCCCCTACGGACTTATGCTCGGAGTCCTCATCACAAGCCCACTTGATCTTTGACAATAGGTAGCCCTTTTCGATGTTCCTGACTAAATCCATTTTTATTGATGTTTTTTTTTTTTTTTTGGATTAGATAAGTATGATTCATCAGGGTCCAAGGTTGCTACCATACTCTCAACATAATGTCGAGCCTAGACCTTAGAAGAGTCGGCCAGTGTGTAGTGAAATTCCAAAGTATTAATTAGCTTACAACTCCCCAAGAGAGACTTTAATAAAAAGAACTTAAATTTGTATTACTTCCGACTAGTCATTGGGCTTTTTAGATTTTATATACCTTGTGTGTTTAGCATTCTCGCATTAATGTATAGAAACGAGGTTTTTTTTATAAAAAAAACAAAAAAAAATTTAATTAATTTTTTTTAATTATTATTATTATTTATAAAAATGAAAATGAACACATTTTTTTTTAAAAAAGATATTTTTATTTTTTATTTTTTTATTTCTTTTGATAAACCTGACATTATGAAGTGAAAACGAATGCAAGAGATGCAAACAAAACAAAAAATGAAAAAAATACTTAAAAATATCCCCAAACCTAAACCTAACATTGTCCTCAATGTTAAAGAAATCTAAGAGAATTGGGTTGCCTCCCAACAAGCGCTAAGTTTATTGTCTTCAGCCAGACATAGTGAGATAGTTTTTGCATCTCCTTCTATGAGGTCATCTATTTTGGTCTATCATAAAACACTCAATTTCCCTTGCGGGTTGGTCGGCCGCATTGAACACATTTAATTTTACCTTCATGTTCCCAAATGATATGTTCATTACCCCTGTTCTACAATTGATGCATGCATTGGCTGTTGCTAAAAAGGGCCGCCCAAGGATCACGGGGGATTTGTTTATTAGGATTGGGCTCATGTTCCATATCAAGGACAATGAAATCTACTGGAAATAGAATTTATCTACCTTGACAAGAACATCTTCAATTATCCCACGTGGTGTTTTTACAGATCGATCAGCCAATTGAAGGGATACCGAGGTTGGTTTAACTCACCTAAACCAAGTTCTCATAAACTGAATAAGGTAAAAGGTTGACACTTGCCCCTAGATCTAAGAGTGCTCGATCAATGAAATTATTTCCTAAGACACAGGAGATGGTGGGAGCACCAGGATCTTTGAATTTTGGAGGGGTGTTGTGTTGGAGAATAGAACTCACTTGCTCAGTTAGGAAGACCTTTTTAGGCACATGTGTCCTAGATTTTCGCTTTTGTGTACAAAGGTCTTTGAGAAATTTGGCATAGGAGGGAACTTGTCTGATGGCATCAAGGAGTGGGAGGTTAATTTTAACTTGTTTGAAGACCTCCATCATCTCTTCTAATGAAGTTCCCTTTTTGCCAAATGGAGAGGGTGAAGTAAGAGCTTCAGGATATGGGGCCTTTGGGATATGAGTTTTGGCAGAAGGTGGACTAGGTGAAGAAGAAGAAGAAGGTTTTTCATTTGACACATTTCTATCCTCTTCTTCATCTTCCTTATTGTTGTCGTCCCCAATCTTATTGTCTACTACACGTCCACTCCTTAGGGTAGTCAAAGCATTGGCTTGTTCATGATGAATTGCATTTAGTTGATTTTCTTGAGCCATGTATTATCCCCTAGGATTACTTAGTGGTTGGCTTGGAAGCTTTCCTTCCTCTCGCTTGTTTAGTGCATTAGCTAGTTGACCCATTTGGGATTCTAGCTTGGCGATTGATTGCGTATGAGAGTGCACTAATTGTGTAATGGTTTCCAAACCTTGAAGGGCGTTCAACACTTTCTCCTCAAAGGCTGTGTTTCTTTGGGGTGGAGGAGAAGTGTGTTGAAATTGAGTCGAGGGACGGTAGGGATGAATATTTTGTTGGGTTTGAAAATTCTGAGGATTTTGAAAATTTTGGGAATAGGGTTGGGCTGTGTTCGAAGCTTGCTGCTTCCAAGAAAAGTTTGGATGATTTCGCCCATCCCGGGTATATGTATTGGAAAATGGGTCATTACCCGGTCTAGGCAGTGTTTGAGCAGCATTGATTGTTCTTGCACGAGTTCGGAGAAATTGGGGCGCTGAAGGGCACTCATGAATAGGGTGGGATGGGCTAGAACAAATAGTACACACTTGTGCTTGGGAAGAGTTCATGTAATGCCCACCTATCATCAGTTGGTCAATCTTATGGGACAATGCATCTACCTTGCTAGACAGGTCCATAGAATGACTTATTTCACAAATGATCCCTTTTCTTTGAGAACTCGGGGGTGCTTGACGAGAACATGAAGCATGGTGGAGGAGGGAGTTTTCATTTTAGATTTCAAATAATTTCCATACTTCATGCTCATTTTGAAGCATGAATGTCCCCCCCACATGCGGCATCAATCATCTGACGGTTTCGTTCAGTCAATCCGTCATAGAAGTATTGCACTAGCTGCCACTTAGGTATTTGATGATGTGGGCATTTACGGATTAGGTCCCGAAATCTCTCCCAAGTTTCATGAAATTCTTCTCCCTTAGTTTGGGAGAAGCTTGTGATAGCACGTCTAAACTGGTTCGTTCTTCCTATGGGAAAGTATTTTTTTAAGAATTCTTGTTGCATTTGACCCTAGGAATGAATCGAGTTGGCTTCTAAAGAATTCAACCATTGCTTGGCTCTATCTTTAAGGGAGAAGGGGAATAATCTAAGTTTCAGAGCATCATCAGTGAAATTCTGAATCTTGACAGTGGTGCAAATCTCAAGGAATTCGTCTAGGTGTTTATATGGATCTTCATTGGTGAGCCCATAAAAAGATGGAAGCATTTGGATCACACTAGACTTTATTTCATATTGTACAGCTGCTACCTCAGGAATCGAATGCAAGATGGGGAAGTGTAAATAGTGGGAGTAAAATATTCCCTCAGGAGTTTGGGTTGTTCTTCAGCCATCTTAAGAGGTGGGGATGATCCTAATGTTTTGATCTTAGCTCGAATGTTCCTAAGGGTTCGTTCTATTTCAGGGTCAAAAGGTAATAGGTTTCGTACTCTAGAACGACTACCTTGCATACACTAGTACTTGATCAATCAAGCATGCAATAAAAGATAAACACATCAATCCTTGTGTTTGTCCTGAAACCACTAGACAGCTCTTAACTGGTTTGAAGAGGGCACCTAAGCCTCCAATCCGTCTAATGAACCGAGTTGACCAGGTAAGCTCCCAGGTAAGTGGAGGGGTCACGATGCGTTCGCAAAGGTCCCACTTAAAACTCACTTGCCTCGAACAGATGAACTGTCTCCCTTATAGGGACAAAGCTTGCCTAGACATCAACTAAGCCACAGAGCGAAATTGGTGCAACTTTCGGTGATCTTCGTCCTATTGAGCTCGAATATCCCTAGGGTCCAATGTCTAATTGATTTTAATTAAAGTGACACTATGTGAGATTGAGTTCACCTAAATTGGGCAAGAGTCCGGTGATGAAATCCGGCTCTTATCTTGTTGGGGTGATTGCCCTTACTATGTGCAAATTGATTTGTGTATGTGTATCAAGCATGCATTCACAATTTTGCTATAATTAAAATCAAACAATCACCACAAAATTTCAAACCAATAATTAATTTAAATAAGAAAAGTTTAGAGGTTACCAAAGGGAATTTCTCCAGCGATTTTTTTTTTTTTTTTTTTTTGCAAACCTCTACAGCATTTCTTTTTCGCAGTTCTCCTTTTGATCATCCCAGATTTTTTTTCTTTCTCGATTCCTGATAAAAGAAATAAATAAATAAATAAAAATTGGTAAGGGAGAAAAAGAAGAAAAATAACAATAATAGAAAAAAAATTTTAATTAATTTTTTTTAATTTTTAAATAATTTTTTTTAAATAAGAAAAATAACTATGCTAGCAATCCCCGGCAGCGGCGCCAAAAATTGATCGGTTATTTCAATTTTGAAAATAAAACCACGCAATAGCACGTATCCTGTAGGATAGTGATTACGGGTGTCGGTCCACAGGGATTGAAGAATAAGTTATTTTTCTTTTAAAAATAAATCACAAGAAGGATTTGCTAACTTGATTTAACTAAATCAAACTATGAGTACGGATTGAAATTTTATCAAAGTAAATAGATCTAGGGTTGGAATCCACCACATAGCATTGCATCAAGGATTGTGTTCTTAATCTTATCTTTTGGAGAGGCATGCAATTTTGGCTACAAGCCTTATAAAATAAAGCATAAAGAGTTTTAGGAAGATCCATCTTCGGTATAGCATGAAGTGTCTACCTAAGTATGCTAATCTAGGGTGTAGCACATCTCATCTTCCTAGGCATGGATCATCTTAGACTACTTTAGCAACATGAATAGTAAATGGCATGCTCAAGATTTAAACATCATAAAATAATTTTTCATTGAGAATGAGAATTTAAACAAACTCCAAAAAGATTAAAAGAGTAAGAACTACAATGCCCTGTTACATTGCTAGGGCTTCATCCAGCCCTAGACTAGGTGTTCAGCCGCGCATGGTGGCCGGATGTCCTTCCATCTTCAAATGAAAAGCCTTCACCTCTCATTCTTCCCAGAATAACACAAACTCTTCTCTTTCCTCCCCTCTCTCTTCTTTTTTTTATTTCTTTCTCTCGGCTGGTGGCTTCTTCTTCTTCACCGAAACAGGGTTCTCCCCTGTTTTCTTTCTTCTCAACCGAGCTCCCCCCTTTCCAAGCCGATGGCCACCCTCTTTATACCCATTCTCCCCCTTGATGGATCCACTGAGAGCGCGCTGGAGATGCGGATGTGAGATCACGGGATGCCCGGACGCGGAGGAGGCTGGGATCACGGAAAGAAGGCTGGGCTCTTGATGCGGCTCGGAACGCACGCGGTTGATGGCGGAGCTAGATCTCGGCTGCGAGCTGCATCACCGGCGGAGGAAGAGGCGGAGATGCTGGGATTTTGACTGCTAGGAGTGGATCGTTGATCTCTGATCTCGCTCGGAACGGCAGCTGTGAGGAGGCGGGGATGCAGGTGGATGCCTGATGCGTGGCTGGCTGGAGACGTGAGGCGTGCCGGCACGATCTCTGCTGATCTGGTCGCGATTGGGAGCTGAGATCTGGGACGCCTCGGCTGTGGAAGGAAATCCGGATGGCCGGAGATGTGCTGCAGACTTGAATTGCGCCATGGATGCGTTGAAGACGCCTCGGACGAACGCCTGATTTGCTGGATTGCATCGTGGGATGAAGAGGCGGGGTCATCCGGGATTTGGGATCTTGAATCCGGAGGAGACGCGGACGGTGATGGCGAGAATCGGGAGGCTGGGTCGATTTGGAAATCTCCCTTGTTTCAGTGCTGCATTGGGGCCGGCTGGGAGGGAGATGAGCTTTGTTTTGAAGCAAAGGAAAAACGTGTGGATTTGAGCCTGGGAGATTTGTTGGATACGGGGGATGATGAATCGCATGAGGATTCATCTGGGAAGCTTGGATTGGCTTGGATAGTGGAGAAAATCTGGGAAGGATAGGGAAGGATACGGCTGAGCTGGGAGATGGTCCGAAACGGGGAAGAGAAGAGGAGAAGAATGATGCGGAAGATGAATACGGGCGTGAGTGAATTTTATTATTATTATTTTTTAGAGAGATGGTTGGGGTCCACTCGGGTAGGTTGGGAGGGCTCTGTTTTGCTAAGTTGGGAAGCCTGGTGCACACGGGAAAGATGACGTGGACAAAGGAATGGATAGCTTTATGCACATGTGGAAGAAAGTAATCCACACATGAAACAGATTGGGACTAATTCGTGAATGGGGTGACTCGACCTGCACACACATTAAACTAAATCGATATAGAAAATTAAAACCAAACTTGAATTACCTCTAATAATTTATTAAAATGAAATGACGAGGGGAAACATATTTTCTTCTGTTAATATTTAAAATATGTGTATAACAATAATAATAAGTGCTATGTAAAATAGATAAATTTGTACATTAATTAGCACTTATCACACCCCCAAACCTACATTTTGCTAGTTCTCGAGCAAAATAGAAGAGAAATTAACTCACTTTCGCAGGAATCGCGATTGTATTTACCATATGCAACAAGGCTTTAAACCCCTAGGTTACCCTAGTGGACGAGTTATAGTCTCGTGAGGGTTTTCAGTGAAGATACCCACAAACTTCAATATCATTTATTGTTATGATTAATTTGTTGTTGTTGTTGTTGTTTTTTTTTTTTTTTAATTTGATTGATGAAACTTCAAATTCCAAGTGCATACTAGCTAGAAAAAAAACTTTTTTTTTAATTAAAATCTAATTTAAGATACATAAATGATAAGAATTTCAAAGCACACACGATTTTATTTACTAAGTCAGCCCAAATTCTAGATTAGTATGCAATCTAAGTTAAAGTCATTAAGTTTCCGTTTAGGAAGTTGTAAGACTTATTTATACTGGAGTGCTCGGTGAAATCTGGACCGTACACAAGCTAAGGGTTCGGATCTCCAAAATATTGTTAATACTAGTAGTTTCCAAGGATTGGTCGAAAAGACCTACTCACTGATTCAAAATCATCTTATCTGCAGGATTTCGAGAGTTGTGGATGTTTACTTTAGTACCTCACGGGCTTTATCTGTAATATTCTAGTTTACTCGAATTTTTACGACGACGGCTTTCACACTATTGTCTTTTCGGTCAATACAACATTTTTTTTCTTTTTTTTTTTAAAGAAAGATATATAAATTGTGCACTTTTACTCTTGTGGTGATTTCTCCGTGTAACGAGCAATCAGTCGACAACTCTCACACCAGTTGGCATAAGGTGTCGGGCATCAAGACTCCCCTACGGACTTATGCTCGGAGTCCTCATCACAAGCCCACTTGATCTTTGACAATAGGTAGCCCTTTTCGATGTTCCTGACTAAATCCATTTTTATTGATGTTTTTTTTTTTTTTTGGATTAGATAAGTATGATTCATCAGGGTCCAAGGTTGCTACCATACTCTCAACATAATGTCGAGCCTAGACCTTAGAAGAGTCGGCCAGTGTGTAGTGAAATTCCAAAGTATTAATTAGCTTACAACTCCCTAAGAGAGACTTAATAAAAAGAACTTAAATTTGTATTACTTCCGACTAGTCATTGGGTTTTTTGGATTTTATATACCTTGTGTGTTTAGCATTCTCGCATTAATGTATAGAAATGAGGTTTTTTTTTTAAAAAAAACAAAAAAAAATTTTAATTATTTTTTTTAATTATTATTATTATTTTATAAAAAATGAAAATGAACACATTTTTTTTTAAAAAAGATATTTTTATTTTTTTATTTTTTTATTTCTTTTGATAAACCTGACATTATGAAGTGAAAACGAATGCAAAAGATGCAAACAAAACAAAAAATGAAAAAAATACTTAAAAATATCCCCAAACCTAAACCTAACATTGTCCTCAATGTTAAAGAAATCTAAGAGAATTGGGTTGCCTCCCAACAAGCGCTAAGTTTATTGTCTTCAGCCAGACATAGTGAGATAGTTTTTGCATCTCCTTCTATGAGGTCATCTATTTTGTCTATCATAAAACACTCAATTTTCCTTGCGGGTTGGTCGGCCGCATTGAACACATTTAATTTTACCTTCATGTTCCCAAATGATATGTTCATTACCCCTGTTCTACAATTGATGCATGCATTGGCTGTTGCTAAAAAGGGCCGCCCAAGGATCACGGGGATTTGTTTATTAGGATTGGGCTCATGTTCCATATCAAGGACAATGAAATCTACTGGAAAATAGAATTTATCTACCTTGACAAGAACATCTTCAATTATCCCACGTGGTGTTTTTACAGATCGATCAGCCAATTGAAGGGATACCGAGGTTGGTTTTAACTCACCTAAACCAAGTTTCTCATAAACTGAATAAGGTAAAAGGTTGACACTTGCCCCTAGATCTAAGAGTGCTCGATCAATGAAATTATTTCCTAAGACACAGGAGATGGTGGGAGCACCAGGATCTTTGAATTTTGGAGGGGTGTTGTGTTGGAGAATAGAACTCACTTGCTCAGTTAGGAAGACCTTTTTAGGCACATGTGTCCTAGATTTTCGCTTTTGTGTACAAAGGTCTTTGAGAAATTTGGCATAGGAGGGAACTTGTCTGATGGCATCAAGGAGTGGGAGGTTAATTTTAACTTGTTTGAAGACCTCCATCATCTCTTCTAATGAAGTTCCCTTTTTGCCAAATGGAGAGGGTGAAGTAAGAGCTTCAGGATATGGGGCCTTTGGGATATGAGTTTTGGCAGAAGGTGGACTAGGTGAAGAAGAAGAAGAAGGTTTTTCATTTGACACATTTCTATCCTCTTCTTCATCTTCCTTATTGTTGTCCTCCCCAATCTTATTGTCTACTACACGTCCACTCCTTAGGGTAGTCAAAGCATTGGCTTGTTCATGATGAATTGCATTTAGTTGATTTTCTTGAGCCATGTATTGTCCCCTAGGATTACTTAGTGGTTGGCTTGGAAGCTTTCCTTCCTCTCGCTTGTTTAGTGCATTAGCTAGTTGACCCATTTGGGATTCTAGCTTGGCGATTGATTGCGTATGAGAGTGCACTAATTGTGTAATGGTTTCCAAACCTTGAAGGGCGTTCAACACTTTCTCCTCAAAGGCTGTGTTTCTTTGGGGTGGAGGAGAAGTGTGTTGAAATTGAGTCGAGGGACGGTAGGGATGAATATTTTGTTGGGTTTGAAAATTCTGAGGATTTTGAAAATTTTGGGAATAGGGTTGGGCTGTGTTCGAAGCTTGCTGCTTCCAAGAAAAGTTTGGATGATTTCGCCATCCCGAGTTATATGTATTGGAAAATGGGTCATTACCCGGTCTAGGCAGTGTTTGAGCAGCATTGATGTGTTCTTGCACGAGTTCGGAGAAATTGGGGCGCTGAAGGGCACTCATGAATAGGGTGGGATGGGCTAGAACAAATAGTACACACTTGTGCTTGGGAAGAGTTCATGTAATGCCCACCTATCATCAGTTGGTCAATCTTATGGGACAATGCATCTACCTTGCTAGACAGGTCCATAGAATGACTTATTTCACAAATGATCCCTTTTCTTTGAGAACTCGGGGGTGCTTGACGAGAACATGAAGCATGGTGGAGGGAGTTTTCATTTAGATTTTCAAATAATTTCCATGCTTCATGCTCATTTTGAAGCATGAATGTCCCCCCACATGCGGCATCAATCATCTGACGGTTTCGTTCAGTCAATCCGTCATAGAAGTATTGCACTAGCTGCCACTTAGGTATTTGATGATGTGGGCATTTACGGATTAGGTCCCGAAATCTCTCCCAAGTTTCATGAAATTCTTCTCCCTTAGTTTGGGAGAAGCTTGTGATAGCACGTCTAAACTGGTTCGTTCTTCCTATGGGAAAGTATTTTTTTAAGAATTCTTGTTGCATTTGACCCTAGGAATGAATCGAGTTGGCTTCTAAAGAATTCAACCATTGCTTGGCTCTATCTTTAAGGGAGAAGGGGAATAATCTAAGTTTCAGAGCATCATCAGTGAAATTCTGAATCTTGACAGTGGTGCAAATCTCAAGGAATTCATCTAGATGTTTATATGGATCTTCATTGGTGAGCCCATAAAAAGATGGAAGCATTTGGATCACACTAGACTTTATTTCGTATTGTACAGCTGCTACCTCAGGTAATCGAATGCAAGATGGGGAAGTGTAAATAGTGGGAGTAAAATATTTCCTCAAGAGTTTGGGTTGTTCTTCAGCCATCTTAAGAGGTGGGGATGATCCTAATGTTTTGATCTTAGCTCGAATGTTCCTAAGGGTTCGTTCTATTTCAGGGTCAAAAGGTAATAGGTTTCGTACTCTAGAACGACTACCTTGCATACACTAGTACTTGATCAATCAAGCATGCAATAAAAGATAAACACATCAATCCTTGTGTTTGTCCTGAAACCACTAGACAGCTCCTAACTGGTTTGAAGAGGGCACCTAAGCCTCCAATCCGGTCTAATGAACCAAGTTGACCAGGTAAGCTCCCAGGTAAGTGGAGGGGTCACGATGCGTTCGCAAAGGTCCCACTTAAAACTCACTTGCCTCGAACAGATGAACTGTCTCCCTTATAGGGACAAAGCTTGCCTAGACATCAACTAAGCCACAGAGCGAAATTGGTGCAACTTTCGGTGATCTTCGTCCTATTGAGCTCGAATATCCCTAGGGGCCAATGTCTAATTGATTTTAATTAAAGTGACACTATGTGAGATTGAGTTCACCTAAATTGGGCAAGAGTCCGGTGATGAAATCCTGGCTCTTATCTTGTTGGGGTGATTGCCCTTACTATGTGCAAATTGATTTGTGTATGTGTATCAAGCATGCATTCACAATTTTGCTATAATTAAAATCAAACAATCACCACAAAATTTCAAACCAATAATTAATTTAAATAAGAAAAGTTTAGAGGTTACCAAAGGGAATTTCTCCAGCGATTTTTTTTTTTTTTTTTTTTTGCAAACCTCTACAGCATTTCTTTTTCGGCAGTTCTCCTTTTGATCATCCCAGATTTTTTTTCTTTCTCGATTCCTGATAAAAGAAATAAATAAATAAATAAAAATTGGTAAGGGAGAAAAAGAAGAAAAATAACAATAATAGAAAAAAAATTTTAATTAATTTTTTTTTAATTTTTAAATAATTTTTTTTAAATAAGAAAAATAACTATGCTAGCAATCCCCGGCAGCGGCGCCAAAAATTGATCGGTTATTTCAATTTTGAAAATAAAACCACGCAATAGCACGTATCCTGTAGGATAGTGATTACGGGTGTCGGTCCACAGGGATTGAAGAATAAGTTATTTTTCTTTTAAAAATAAATCAACAAGAAGGATTTGCTAACTTGATTTAACTAAATCAAACTATGAGTACGGATTGAAATTTTATCAAAGTAAATAGATCTAGGGTTTGGAATCCACCACATAGCATTGCATCAAGGATTGTGTTCTTAATCTTATCTTTTGGAGAGGCATGCAATTTTGGCTACAAGCCTTATAAAATAAAAGCATAAAGAGTTTTAGGAAGATCCATCTTCGGTATAGCATGAAGTGTCTACCTAAGTATGCTAATCTAGGGTGTAGCACATCTCATCTTCCTAGGCATGGATCATCTTAGACTACTTTAGCAACATGAATAGTAAATGGCATGCTCAAGATTTAAACATCATAAAATAATTTTTTATTGAGAATGAGAATTTAAACAAACTCCAAAAAGATTAAAAGAGTAAGAACTACAATGCCCTGTTACATTGCTAGGGCTTCATCCAGCCCTAGACTAGGTGTTCAGCCGCGCATGGTGGCCGGATGTCCTTCCATCTTCAAATGAAAGCCTTCACCTCTCATTCTTCCCAGAATAACACAAACTCTTCTCTTTCCTCCCCTCTCTCTTCTTTTTTTTTATTTCTTTCTCTCGGCTGGTGGCTTCTTCTTCTTCACCGAAACAGGGGTTCTCCCCTGTTTTCTTTCTTCTCAACCGAGCTCCCCCCTTTCCAAGCCGATGGCCACCCTCTTTATACCCATTCTCCCCCTTGATGGATCCACTGAGAGCGCGCTGGAGATGCGGATGTGAGATCACGGGATGCCCGGACGCGGAGGAGGCTGGGATCACGGAAAGAAGGCTGGGCTCTTGATGCGGCTCGGAACGCACGCGGTTGATGGCGGAGCTAGATCTCGGCTGCGAGCTGCGTCACCGGCGGAGGAAGAGGCGGAGATGCTGGGATTTTGACTGCTAGGAGTGGATCGTTGATCTCTGATCTCGCTCGGAACGGCAGCTGTGAGGAGGCGGGGATGCAGGTGGATGCCTGATGCGTGGCTGGCTGGAGACGTGAGGCGTGCCGGCACGATCTCTGCTGATCTGGTCGCGATTGGGAGCTGAGATCTGGGACGCCTCGGCTGTGGAAGGAAATCCGGATGGCCGGAGATGTGCTGCAGACTTGAATTGCGCCATGGATGCGTTGAAGACGCTTCGGACGAACGCCTGATTTGCTGGATTGCATCGTGGGATGAAGAGGCGGGGTCATCCGGGATTTGGGATCTTGAATTCGGAGGAGACGCGGACGGTGATGGCGAGAATCGGGAGGCTGGGTCGATTTGGAAATCTCCCTTGTTTCAGTGCTGCATTGGGGCCGGCTGGGAGGGAGATGAGCTTTGTTTTGAAGCAAAGGAAAAACGTGTGGATTTGAGCCTGGGAGATTTGTTGGATACGGGGGATGATGAATCGCATGAGGATTCATCTGGGAAGCTTGGATTGGCTTGGATAGTGGAGAAAATCTGGGAAGGATAGGGAAGGATACGGCTGAGCTGGGAGATGGTCCGAAACAGGGGAAGAGAAGAGGAGAAGAATGATGCGGAAGATGAATACGGGCGTGAGTGAATTTTATTATTATTATTTTTTAGAGAGATGGTTGGGGTCCACTCGGGTAGGTTGGGAGGGCTCTGTTTTGCTAAGTTGGGAAGCCTGGTGCACACGGGAAAGATGACGTGGACAAAGGAATGGATAGCTTTATGCACATGTGGAAGAAAGTAATCCACACATGAAACAGATTGGGACTAATTCGTGAATGGGGTGACTCGACCTGCACACACATTAAACTAAATCGATATAGAAAATTAAACCAAACTTGAATTACCTCTAATAATTTATTAAAATGAAATGACGAGGGGAAACATATTTTCTTCTGTTAATATTTAAAATATGTGTATAACAATAATAATAAGTGCTATGTAAAATAGATAAATTTGTACATTAATTAGCACTTATCACACCCCCAAACCTACATTTTACTAGTTCTCGAGCAAAATAGAAGAGAAATTAACTCACTTTCGCAGGAATCGCGATTGTATTTACCATATGCAACAAGGCTTTAAACCCCTAGGTTACCCTAGTGGACGAGTTATAGTCTCGTGAGGGTTTTCAGTGAAGATACCCACAAACTTCAATATCATTTATTGTTATGATTAATTTGTTGTTGTTGTTGTTGTTTTTTTTTTTTTTTTAATTTGATTGATGAAACTTCAAATTCCAAGTGCATACTAGCTAGAAAAAAAACTTTTTTTTTAATTAAAATCTAATTTAAGATACATAAATGATAAGAATTTCAAAGCACACACGATTTTATTTACTAAGTCAGCCCAAATTCTAGATTAGTATGCAATCTAAGTTAAAGTCATTAAGTTTCCGTTTAGGAAGTTGTAAGACTTATTTATACTGGAGTGCTCGGTGAAATCTGGACCGTACACAAGCTAAGGGTTCGGATCTCCAAAATATTGTTAATACTAGTAGTTTCCAAGGATTGGTCGAAAAGACCTACTCACTGATTCAAAATCATCTTATCTGCAGGATTTCGAGAGTTGTGGATGTTTACTTTAGTACCTCACGGGCTTTATCTGTAATATTCTAGTTTACTCGAATTTTTACGACGACGGCTTTCACACTATTGTCTTTTCGGTCAATACAACATTTTTTTTTCTTTTTTTTTTTAAAGAAAGATATATAAATTGTGCACTTTTACTCTTGTGGTGATTTCTCCGTGTAACGAGCAATCAGTCGACAACTCTCACACCAGTTGGCATAAGGTGTCGGGCATCAAGACTCCCCTACGGACTTATGCTCGGAGTCCTCATCACAAGCCCACTTGATCTTTGACAATAGGTAGCCCTTTTCGATGTTCCTGACTAAATCCATTTTTATTGATGTTTTTTTTTTTTTTTTGGATTAGATAAGTATGATTCATCAGGGTCCAAGGTTGCTACCATACTCTCAACATAATGTCGAGCCTAGACCTTAGAAGAGTCGGCCAGTGTGTAGTGAAATTCCAAAGTATTAATTAGCTTACAACTCCCTAAGAGAGACTTAATAAAAAGAACTTAAATTTGTATTACTTCCGACTAGTCATTGGGTTTTTTGGATTTTATATACCTTGTGTGTTTAGCATTCTCGCATTAATGTATAGAAATGAGGTTTTTTTTTTAAAAAAAACAAAAAAAAAATTTTAATTATTTTTTTTAATTATTATTATTATTTTATAAAAAATGAAAATGAACACATTTTTTTTAAAAAAGATATTTTTATTTTTTTATTTTTTTATTTCTTTTGATAAACCTGACATTATGAAGTGAAAACGAATGCAAGAGATGCAAACAAAACAAAAAATGAAAAAAATACTTAAAAATATCCCCAAACCTAAACCTAACATTGTCCTCAATGTTAAAGAAATCTAAGAGAATTGGGTTGCCTCCCAACAAGCGCTAAGTTTATTGTCTTCAGCCAGACATAGTGAGATAGTTTTTGCATCTCCTTCTATGAGGTCATCTATTTTGTCTATCATAAAACACTCAATTTTCCTTGCGGGTTGGTCGGCCGCATTGAACACATTTAATTTTACCTTCATGTTTCCAAATGATATGTTCATTACCCCTGTTCTACAATTGATGCATGCATTGGCTGTTGCTAAAAAGGGCCGCCCAAGGATCACGGGGATTTGTTTATTAGGATTGGGCTCATGTTCCATATCAAGGACAATGAAATCTACTGGAAAATAGAATTTATCTACCTTGACAAGAACATCTTCAATTATCCCACGTGGTGTTTTTACAGATCGATCAGCCAATTGAAGGGATACCGAGGTTGGTTTTAACTCACCTAAACCAAGTTTCTCATAAACTGAATAAGGTAAAAGGTTGACACTTGCCCCTAGATCTAAGAGTGCTCGATCAATGTAATTATTTCCTAAGACACAGGAGATGGTGGGAGCACCAGGATCTTTGAATTTTGGAGGGGTGTTGTGTTGGAGAATAGAACTCACTTGCTCAGTTAGGAAGACCTTTTTAGGCACATGTGTCCTAGATTTTCGCTTTTGTGTACAAAGGTCTTTGAGAAATTTGGCATAGGAGGGAACTTGTCTGATGGCATCAAGGAGTGGGAGGTTAATTTTAACTTGTTTGAAGACCTCCATCATCTCTTCTAATGAAGTTCCCTTTTTGCCAAATGGAGAGGGTGAAGTAAGAGCTTCAGGATATGGGGCCCTTTGGGATATGAGTTTTGGCAGAAGGTGGACTAGGTGAAGAAGAAGAAGAAGGTTTTTCATTTGACACATTTCTATCCTCTTCTTCATCTTCCTTATTGTTGTCCTCCCCAATCTTATTGTCTACTACACGTCCACTCCTTAGGGTAGTCAAAGCATTGGCTTGTTCATGATGAATTGCATTTAGTTGATTTTCTTGAGCCATGTATTGTCCCCTAGGATTACTTAGTGGTTGGCTTGGAAGCTTTCCTTCCTCTCGCTTGTTTAGTGCATTAGCTAGTTGACCCATTTGGGATTCTAGCTTGGCGATTGATTGCGTATGAGAGTGCACTAATTGTGTAATGGTTTCCAAACCTTGAAGGGCGTTCAACACTTTCTCCTCAAAGGCTGTGTTTCTTCGGGGTGGAGGAGAAGTGTGTTGAAATTGAGTCGAGGGACGGTAGGGATGAATATTTTGTTGGGTTTGAAAATTCTGAGGATTTTGAAAATTTTGGGAATAGGGTTGGGCTGTGTTCGAAGCTTGCTGCTTCCAAGAAAAGTTTGGATGATTTCGCCATCCCGAGTTATATGTATTGGAAAATGGGTCATTACCCGGTCTAGGCAGTGTTTGAGCAGCATTGATGTGTTCTTGCACGAGTTCGGAGAAATTGGGGCGCTGAAGGGCACTCATGAATAGGGTGGGATGGGCTAGAACAAATAGTACACACTTGTGCTTGGGAAGAGTTCATGTAATGCCCACCTATCATCAGTTGGTCAATCTTATGGGACAATGCATCTACCTTGCTAGACAGGTCCATAGAATGACTTATTTCACAAATGATCCCTTTTCTTTGAGAACTCGGGGGTGCTTGACGAGAACATGAAGCATGGTGGAGGGAGTTTTCATTTAGATTTTCAAATAATTTCCATGCTTCATGCTCATTTTGAAGCATGAATGTCCCCCCACATGCGGCATCAATCATCTGACGGTTTCGTTCAGTCAATCCGTCATAGAAGTATTGCACTAGCTGCCACTTAGGTATTTGATGATGTGGGCATTTACGGATTAGGTCCCGAAATCTCTCCCAAGTTTCATGAAATTCTTCTCCCTTAGTTTGGGAGAAACTTGTGATAGCACGTCTAAACTGGTTCGTTCTTCCTATGGGAAAGTATTTTTTTAAGAATTCTTGTTGCATTTGACCCTAGGAATGAATCGAGTTGGCTTCTAAAGAATTCAACCATTGCTTGGCTCTATCTTTAAGGGAGAAGGGGAATAATCTAAGTTTCAGAGCATCATCAGTGAAATTCTGAATCTTGACAGTGGTGCAAATCTCAAGAAATTCATCTAGGTGTTTATATGGATCTTCATTGGTGAGCCCATAAAAAGATGGAAGCATTTGGATCACACTAGACTTTATTTCGTATTGTACAGCTGCTACTCAGGTAATCGAATGCAAGATGGGGAAGTGTAAATAGTGGGAGTAAAATATTTCCTCAGGAGTTTGGGTTGTTCTTCAGCCATCTTAAGAGGTGGGGATGATCCTAATGTTTTGATCTTAGCTCGAATGTTCCTAAGGGTTCGTTCTATTTCAGGGTCAAAAGGTAATAGGTTTCGTACTCTAGAACGACTACCTTGCATACACTAGTACTTGATCAATCAAGCATGCAATAAAAGATAAACACATCAATCCTTGTGTTTGTCCTGAAACCACTAGACAGCTCCTAACTGGTTTGAAGAGGGCACCTAAGCCTCCAATCCGGTCTAATGAACCGAGTTGACCAGGTAAGCTCCCAGGTAAGTGGAGGGGTCACGATGCGTTCGCAAAGGTCCCACAAAAAACCCACTTGCCTCGAACTGATGAACTGTCTCCCTTATAGGGACAAAGCTTGCCTAGACATCAACTAAGCCACAGAGCGAAATTGGTGCAACTTTCGGTGATCTTCGTCCTATTGAGCTCGAATGTCCCTAGGGGCCAATGTCTAATTGATTTTAATTAAAGTGACACTATGTGAGATTGAGTTCACCTAAATTGGGCAAGAGTCCGGTGATGAAATCCGGCTCTTATCTTGTTGGGGTGATTGCCCTTACTATGTGCAAATTGATTTGTGTATGTGTATCAAGCATGCATTCACAATTTTGCTATAATTAAAATCAAACAATCACCACAAAATTTCAAACCAATAATTAATTTAAATAAGAAAAGTTTAGAGGTTACCAAAGGGAATTTCTCCAGCGATTTTTTTTTTTTTTTTTTGCAAACCTCTACAGCATTTCTTTTCCTGCAGTTCTCCTTTTGATCATCCCAGATTTTTTTTCTTTCTCGATTCCTGATAAAAGAAATAAATAAATAAATAAAAATTGGTAAGGGAGAAAAAGAAGAAAAATAACAATAATAGAAAAAAAAATTTTAATTAATTTTTTTTTAATTTTTAAATAATTTGTTTTATATAAGAAAAATAACTATGCTAGCAATCCCCGGCAGCGGCGCCAAAAATTGATCGGTTATTTCAATTTTGAAAATAAAATCACGCAATAGCACGTATCCTGTAGGATAGTGATTACGGGTGTCGGTCCACAGGGATTGAAGAATAAGTTATTTTTCTTTTAAAAATAAATCAACAAGAAGGATTTGCTAACTTGATTTAACTAAATCAAACTATGAGTACGGATTGAAATTTTATCAAAGTAAATAGATCTAGGGTTTGGAATCCACCACATAGCATTGCATCAAGGATTGTGTTCTTAATCTTATCTTTTGGAGAGGCATGCAATTTTGGCTACAAGCCTTATAAAATAAAAGCATAAAGAGTTTTAGGAAGATCCATCTTTGGTATAGCATGAAGTGTCTACCTAAGTATGCTAATCTAGGGTGTAGCACATCTCATCTTCCTAGGCATGGATCATCTTAGACTACTTTAAGGAACATGAATAGTAAATGGCATGCTCAAGGTTTAAACATCATAAAATAATTTTTCATTGAGAATGAGAATTTAAACAAACTCCAAAAAGATTAAAAGAGTAAGAACTACAATGCCCTGTTACATTGCTAGGGCTTCATCCAGCCCTAGACTAGGTGTTCAGCCGCGCATGGTGGCCGGATGTCCTTCCATCTTCAAATGAAAGCCTTCAACCTCTCTTCTTTTTTTTTTTATTTCTTTCTCTCGGCTGGTGGCTTCTTCTTCTTCACCGAAACAGGGGTTCTCTCCTGTTTTCTTTCTTCTCAACCGAGCTCCCCCCTTTCCAAGCCGATGGCCACCCTCTTTATACCCATTCTCCCCCTTGATGGATCCACTGAGAGCGCGCTGGAGATGCGGATGTGAGATCACGGGATGCCCGGACGTGGAGGAGGCTGGGATCACGGAAAGAAGGCTGGGCTCTTGATGCGGCTCGGAACGCACGCGGTTGATGGCGGAGCTAGATCTCGGCTGCGAGCTGCGTCACCGGCGGAGGAAGAGGCGGAGATGCTGGGATTTTGACTGCTAGGAGTGGATCGTTGATCTCTGATCTCGCTCGGAATGGCAGTTGTGAGGAGGCGGGGATGCAGGTGGATGCCTGATGCGTGGCTGGCTGGAGACGTGAGGCGTGCCGGCACGATCTCTGCTGATCTGGTCGCGATTGGGAGCTGAGATCTGGGACGCCTCGGCTGTGGAAGGAAATCCGGATGGCCGGAGATGTGCTGCAGACTTGAATTGCGCCATGGATGCGTTGAAGATGCTTCGGACGAACGCCTGATTCGCTGGATTGCATCGCGGGATGAAGAGGCGGGGTCATCCGGGATTTGGGATCTTGAATTCGGAGGAGACGCAGACGGTGATGGCGAGAATCGGGAGGCTGGGTCGATTTGGAAATCTCCCTTGTTTTAGTGCTGCATTGGGGCCGGCTGGGAGGGAGATGAGCTTTGTTTTGAAGCAAAGGAAAAACGTGTGGATTTGAGCCTGGGAGATTTGCTGGATACGGGGGATGATGAATCGCATGAGGATTCATCTGGGAAGCTTGGATTGGCTTGAATAGTGGAGAAAATCTGGGAAGGATAGGGAAGGATACGGCTGAGCTGGGAGATGGTCCGAAACAGGGGAAGAGAAGAGGAGAAGAATGATGCGGAAGATGAATACGGGCGTGATTGAATTTTATTATTATTATTTTTTAGAGAGATGGTTGGGGTCCACTCGGGTAGGTTGGGAGGGCTCTGTTTTGCTAAGTTGGGAAGCCTAGTGCACACGGGAAAGATGACGTGGACAAAGGAATGGATAGCTTTATGCACACGTGGAAGAAAGTAATCCACACATGAAATAGATTGGGACTAATTCGTGAATGGGGTGACTCGACCTGCACACACATTAAACTAAATCGATATAGAAAATTAAACCAAACTTGAATTACCTCTAATAATTTATTAAAATGAAATGACGAGGGGAAACCCCATTTTCTTCTGTTAATATTTAAAATATGTGTATAACAATAATAATAAGTGCTATGTAAAATAGATAAATTTGTACATTAATTAGCACTTATCACACCCCCAAACCTACATTTTACTAGTTCTCGAGCAAAATAGAAGAGAAATTAACTCACTTTCGCAGGAATCGCGATTGTATTTACCATATGCAACAAGGCTTTAAACCCCTAGGTTACCCTAGTGGACGAGTTATAGTCTCGTGAGGGTTTTCAGTTGAAGATACCCACAAACTTCAATATCATTTATTGTTATGATTAATTTGTTGTTGTTGTTGTTGTTTTTTTTTTTTTTTAATTTGATTGATGAAACTTCAAATTCCAAGTGCATACTAGCTAGAAAAAAAAACTTTTTTTTTAATTAAAATCTAATTTAAGATACATAAATGATAAGAATTTTCAAAGCACACACGATTTTATTTACTAAGTCAGCCCAAATTCTAGATTAGTATGCAATCTAAGTTAAAGTCATTAAGTTTCCGTTTAGGAAGTTGTAAGACTTATTTATACTGGAGTGCTCGGTGAAATCTGGACCGTACACAAGCTAAGGGTTCGGATCTCCAAATATTGTTAATACTAGTAGTTTCCAAGGATTGGTCGAAAAGACCTTACTCACTGATTCAAAATCATCTTATCTGCAGGATTTCGAGAGTTGTGGATGTTTACTTTAGTACCTCACGGGCTTTATCTGTAATATTCTAGTTTACTCGAATTTTTACGACGACGGCTTTCACACTATTGTCTTTTTCGGTCAATACAACATTTTTTTTTCTTTTTTTTTTTTAAAGAAAGATATATAAATTGTGCACTTTTACTCTTGTGGTGATTTCTCCGTGTAAACGACAATCAGTCGACAACTCTCACACCAGTTGGCATAAGGTGGTCGGGCATCAAGACTCCCCTACGGACTTATGCTCGGAGTCCTCATCAACAGCCCCACTTGATCTTTGACATATAGGTAGCCCTTTTCGATGTTCCTGACTAAATCCATTTTTATTGAGTGTTTTTTTTTTTTTTTTGGATTAGATAATATGATTCATCAGGGTCCAAGGTTGCTACCATACTGCTCAACATAATGTCGAGCCTAGACCTTAGAAGAGTCGGCCCAGTGTGTAGTGAAATTCCAAAGTATTAATTAGCTTACAACTCCCTAAGAGAGACTTAATAAAAAGAACTTAAATTTGTATTACTTCCGACTAGGTCATTGGGTTTTTTGGATTTTATATACCTTGTGGTGTTTAGCATTCTCGCATTAATGTATAGAAATGAGGTTTTTTTTTTAAAAAAAAACAAAAAAAAAATTTTAATTATTTTTTTAATTATTATTATTATTTTATAAAAAATGAAAATGAACACATTTTTTTTAAAAAAGATATTTTTATTTTTTTATTTTTTTATTTTCTTTTGAATAAACCTGACATTATGAAGTGAAAACGAATGCAAGAGATGCAAACAAAACAAAAAATGAAAAAAATACTTAAAAATATCCCCCAAACCTAAACCTAACATTGTCCTCAATGTTAAAGAAATCTAAGAGAATTGGGTTGCCTCCCAACAAGCGCTAAGTTTATTGCTTTCAGCCAGACATAGTGAGATAGTTTTTGCATCTTCCTTCTATGAGGTCATCTATTTTTGTCTGATCATAAAACACTCAAATTTTCCTGCGGTTGGTCGGGCCGCATTGAACACATTTAATTTTACCTTCATTTCCAAATGATATGTTCATTACCCCTGTTCTACAATTGATGCATGCATTGGCTGTTGCTAAAAAGGGCCGCCCAAGGATCACGGGGATTTGTTTATTAGGATTGGGCTCATGTTCCATATCAAGGACAATGAAATCTACTGGAAAATAGAATTTATCTACCTTGGACAAGAACATCTTCAATTTTCCCACGTGGTGTTTTTACAGATCGATCAGCCAATTGAAGGGATACCGAGGTTGGTTTAACTCACCTAAACCAAGTTTCTCATAAACTGAATAAGGTAAAAGGGTGACACTTGCCCCTAGATCTAGAGTGCATCGATCAATGTAATATTTCCTAAGACACAGGGAGATGGTGGGAGCACCAGGATCTTTGAATTTTGGAGGGGTGTTGTGTTGGAGAATAGAACTCACTTGCTCAGTTAGGAAGACCTTTTAGGCACATGTGTCCTAGATTTTCGCTTTTGTGTACAAAGGTCTTTGAGAAATTTGGCATAGGAGGGAACTTGTCTGATGGCATCAAGGAGTGGGAGGTTAATTTTAACTTGTTTGAAGACCTCCATCATCTCTTCTAATGAAGTTCCCTTTTTGCCAAATGGAGAGGGTGAAGTAAGAGCTTCAGGATATGGGGCCTTTGGGATATGAGTTTTGGCAGAAGGTGGACTAGGTGAAGAAGAAGAAGAAGGTTTTTCATTTGACACATTTCTATCCTCTTCTTCATCTTCCTTATTGTTGTCCTCCCCAATCTTATTGTCTACTACACGTCCACTCCTTAGGGTAGTCAAAGCATTGGCTTGTTCATGATGAATTGCATTTAGTTGATTTTCTTGAGCCATGTATTGTCCCCTAGGATTACTTAGTGGTTGGCTTGGAAGCTTTCCTTCCTCTCGCTTGTTTAGTGCATTAGCTAGTTGACCCATTTGGGATTCTAGCTTGGCGATTGATTGCGTATGAGAGTGCACTAATTGTGTAATGGTTTCCAAACCTTGAAGGGCGTTCAACACTTTCTCCTCAAAGGCTGTGTTTCTTTGGGGTGGAGGAGAAGTGTGTTGAAATTGAGTCGAGGGACGGTAGGGATGAATATTTTGTTGGGTTTGAAAATTCTGAGGATTTTGAAAATTTTGGGAATAGGGTTGGGCTGTGTTCGAAGCTTGCTGCTTCCAAGAAAAGTTTGGATGATTTCGCCATCCCGAGTTATATGTATTGGAAAATGGGTCATTACCCGGTCTAGGCAGTGTTTGAGCAGCATTGATGTGTTCTTGCACGAGTTCGGAGAAATTGGGGCGCTGAAGGGCACTCATGAATAGGGTGGGATGGGCTAGAACAAATAGTACACACTTGTGCTTGGGAAGAGTTCATGTAATGCCCACCTATCATCAGTTGGTCAATCTTATGGGACAATGCATCTACCTTGCTAGACAGGTCCATAGAATGACTTATTTCACAAATGATCCCTTTTCTTTGAGAACTCGGGGGTGCTTGACGAGAACATGAAGCATGGTGGAGGGAGTTTTCATTTAGATTTTCAAATGAGATTTCCATGCTTCATGCTCATTTTGAAGCGAGAATGTCCCCCCCACATGCTGGCATCAATCATCTGACGGTTTCGTTCAGTCAATCCGTCATAGAAGTATGCACTAGCTGCCACTTAGGTATTTGATGATGTGGGCATTTACGGATTAGGTCCCGAAATCTCTCCCCAGTTTCATGAAATTCTTCTCCCTTAGTTTGGAGAGAAACTTGTGATAGCACGTCTAAACTGGTTCGTTCTTCCTATGGGAAAGTATTTTTTTAAGAATTCTTGTTGCATTTGACTCCTAGAATGAATCGAGTTGGCTTCTAAAGAATTCAACCATGCTTGGGCTCTATCTTTAAGGGAGAAGGGGAATAATCTAAGTTTCAGAGCATCATCAGTGAAATTCTGAATCTTGGACAGTGGTGCAAATCTCGAAATTCATCTAGGTGTTTATATGGATTCTTCATTGGTGAGCCCATAAAAGATGGAAGCATTTGGTATCACACTAGACTTTATTTCGTATTGTACAGCTGCTACTCAGGTAATCGAATGCAAGATGGGGAAGTGTAAATAGTGGGAGTAAAATATTTCCTCAGGGATTTGGGGTTGTTCTTCAGCCATCTTAAGAGGTGGGGATGATCTAATGTTTTGATCTTAGCTCGAATGTTTCCTAAGGGTTCGTTCTATTTCAGGGTCAAAAGGTAATAGGTTTCGTACTCTAGAACGACTACCTTGCATACACTAGTACTTGATCAATCAAGCATTGCAATAAAAGATAAACACATCAATCCTTGTGTTTGTCCTTGAAACCACTAGACAGCTCCTAACTGGTTTGAAGAGGGCACCTAAGCCTCCAACTCCGGTCTAATGAACCGAGTTGACCAGGTAAGCTCCCAGGGTAAGTGGAGGGTCCACGATGCGTTCGCAAAGTTCCCACAAAAAACCCACTCTGCCTCGAACTGATGAACTGTCTCCCTTATTAGGACAAAGCTTGCCTAGACATCAACTAAGCCACAGAGCAGAAATTGGTGCAACTTTCGGTGATCTTCGTCCTATTGAGCTCGAATGTCCCTAGGGCCAATGTTCTAATTGATTTTAATTAAAGTGACACCTATGTGAGATTGAGTTCACCTAAATTGGGCAAGGAGTCCGGTGATGAAATCCGGCTCTTATCTTGTTGGGGTGATTGCCCTTACTATGTGCAAATTGATTTGTGTATGTGTATCAAGCATGCATTCACAATTTTGCTATAATTAAAATCAAACAATCACCACAAAATTTCAAACCAATAATTAATTTAAATAAGAAAAGTTTAGAGGTTACCAAAGGGAATTTCTCCAGCGATTTTTTTTTTTTTTTTTTTTTGCAAACCTCTACAGCATTTCTTTTCGCAGTTCTCCTTTTGATCATCCCAGATTTTTTTTCTTTCTCGATTCCTGATAAAAGAAATAAATAAATAAATAAAAATTGGTAAGGGAGAAAAAGAAGAAAAATAACAATAATAGAAAAAAAATTTTAATTAATTTTTTTTAATTTTTAAATAATTTTTTTTAAATAAGAAAAATAACTATGCTAGCAATCCCCGGCAGCGGCGCCAAAAATTGATCGGTTATTTCAATTTTGAAAATAAAACCACGCAATAGCACGTATCCTGTAGGATAGTGATTACGGGTGTCGGTCCACAGGGATTGAAGAATAAGTTATTTTTCTTTTAAAATAAATCAACAAGAAGGATTTGCTAACTTGATTTAACTAAATCAAACTATGAGTACGGATTGAAATTTTATCAAAGTAAATAGATCTAGGGTTTGGAATCCACCACATAGCATTGCATCAAGGATTGTGTTCTTAATCTTATCTTTTGGAGAGGCATGCAATTTTGGCTACAAGCCTTATAAAATAAAAGCATAAAGAGTTTTAGGAAGATCCATCTTGGTATAGCATGAAGTGTCTACCTAAGTATGCTAATCTAGGGTGTAGCACATCTCATCTTCCTAGGCATGGATCATCTTAGACTACTTAAGGAACATGAATAGTAAATGGCATGCTCAAGGTTTAAACATTCATAAAATAATTTTTCATTGAGAATGAGAATTTAAACAAACTCCAAAAAGATTAAAAGAGTAAGAACTACAATGCCCTGTTACATTGCTAGGGCTTCATCCAGCCCTAGACTAGGTGTTCAGCCGCGCATGGTGGCCGGATGTCCTTCCATCTTCAAATGAAAGCCTTCACCTCTCTTCTTTTTTTTTATTTCTTTCTCTCGGCTGGTGGCTTCTTCTTCTTCACCGAAACAGGGGTTCTCTCCTGTTTTCTTTCTTCTCAACCGAGCTCCCCCCTTTCCAAGCCGATGGCCACCCTCTTTATACCCATTCTCCCCCTTGATGGATCCACTGAGAGCGCGCTGGAGATGCGGATGTGAGATCACGGGATGCCCGGACGTGGAGGAGGCTGGGATCACGGAAAGAAGGCTGGGCTCTTGATGCGGCTCGGAACGCACGCGGTTGATGGCGGAGCTAGATCTCGGCTGCGAGCTGCGTCACCGGCGGAGGAAGAGGCGGAGATGGGATTTTGACTGCTAGGAGTGGATCGTTGATCTCTGATCTCGCTCGGAATGGCAGTTGTGAGGAGGCGGGGATGCAGGTGGATGCCTGATGCGTGGCTGGCTGGAGACGTGAGGCGTGCCGGCACGATCTCTGCTGATCTGGTCGCGATTGGGAGCTGAGATCTGGGACGCCTCGGCTGTGGAAGGAAATCCGGATGGCCGGAGATGTGCTGCAGACTTGAATTGCGCCATGGATGCGTTGAAGATGCTTCGGACGAACGCCTGATTCGCTGGATTGCATCGCGGGATGAAGAGGCGGGGTCATCCGGGATTTGGGATCTTGAATTCGGAGGAGACGCAGACGGTGATGGCGAGAATCGGAGGCTGGGTCGATTTGGAAATCTCCCTTGTTTTAGTGCTGCATTGGGGCCGGCTGGGAGGGAGATGAGCTTTGTTTTGAAGCAAAGGAAAAACG
>NW_024068541.1:117500-128762 GCF_009389715.1 Phoenix dactylifera | reverse complement strand
GCTATAGGGAGCCTCATGTATGCCATGCTATGTACATGACCTGATAGAGCACATGCTGTGAGTGTCACGCATATATCAGTCAAATCCAGGCAACGAGCACTGATAGCTGTGAAGAACAGTCGTAGGTACTTGAGAAGAACTAAGGACATGTTCTTGGTCTTTAGGAGGAAGATCAGAGTTAAAGGTAGAAGGATACACACATTTGATGATAAAAAGTCTACATTAGAATATGTGCAATGGTGTTCGGTAATTTGGAAGAGTTCCAAACAATCGATCATTACAGATTCTACCTTAAAAACTGAATATCCACCTCTAAGGTGCAGTGGAAACCTTCTGGATTAAGAAGTTTATTGCAGAATTAGGTGTAATGTCATCCGATGCTATAACACTATACTGCGATAACAATGGCACCATAGCACTAGCTAAGGAGCCAAGTTCACCAGAAGTCTAAGCACATAGAGCGGTAGTTTAACCTATATGACTATCTCGAAAAGAAATAAGTAGAGGCATAGAGAGTAGACTCCACAGTCACGTGGTAGACCCATTCACTAAGAAGCTAAGTCAGCAGAAATGAGCACATCTTGAGAAGCATGGGCTTAGATTTATGGCTGATTGGCTTTAGTGCAAGTGGGAGATTGTTAGAATATCCTAGAAGCCAATTTGGCTGACGCATTATTTTGTTTTGGACATAAATTGTACTTGACCTAATAATGAATTTATTAGGATGGCATTCTTTTCATTCATGTTCTTATGTGTCCATGATCGTCCAAGGAATTAATAAGATGATGACGCATATTCTCAAGAGTGAAAATTTGAGGCATGTGTCATTGGTGATTAATTCCTGAATTGCTCCTGATCGATGGATCCATCACGAGGCGGTGATCGATCCGCTGAGATTAGTGCACAGATCACTTAGTCAGATGGATGAGTCTGAGTCCACAGTGCAGGGACACTGGAGTGATTGTATAAATGCTTGTTAGAGAACAAGGACTGAGCGTGACCAAAGCAAGTAGTCACTTGGATGTCTATCCCTCGTCAGTGACTTACTTGATGCTGCAGTTGTATGACTGGTCCTTTGACCTGCAATGCCTCAGCTATTCACAGTGAGGTTGCTGTAGTTTGACGAGCACATAAACATGGGCCCTATCCATTTGGGTCCTTGTGGTGCAGATTAGCTGCAGTAGGTTCATTGCAGGAGTAGGGGTGCATCTAGATGGATCTATCGACCTTGATAGATTAGGAGAGATCCTATGTGATTTATGAGACTGAGTTCATAAATCCTTAGCCAAGTAGTTTTGGAAAAAGAGTTTTCCAATCTCGAACTGGAGTCGAATAAATTTTACATATGACAGATGATGGGGTTTGACGAGTTATCCATGACCTCCATCCTGTTGGGATCCACGATAGAGAACTGTATCATATGCTAACTGAACCTAGAGGTTCATCTATTCTACTCTGCTGGGTTGCCACACATGCTGCTAGGTGTCACTGGTGGATTGTGAACTCAGAGGCATTCACTTGATGATCAGTGAACCCGAATGAGAAGAGTTGGAATTTTCTAACCCATTGAAAGGAGTTTCAATGATATTGTGATAGGGATCACAACATATCTCACTACCAGACAGAATAGAACCTATAGGGTCACACACAATAGGATCTGATCGATCTAATGGTTGGATTGTGATTTGGAATCACAATAGTTTGTAATTGTCAATTTGATTGATAATTAGTTTAACTCACTAAGAGAGTGTGTTGAAGAAGGAATTAATTGTAATTGGATTGCAATTTATTGAATCAATTGGAATTAATTAATTGGGCTCGATCTTATATGATAAGGTTCAAGAGTCCTACTTGGAGTAGGACACCTAGATTCTAATTAGATTAGGACTTCAATTTATTAGATCCTACTTAGAGTAGGATTCCTAAAGTTCTAATTGGATTAGGACTAAAATTATAAAAGTTCTAATTGGATTAGGACTAAAATTATATGAGTCCTAATTGGATTAGGATCCTAGAGTCCTAATTAATTTTGGTCCAATAGATAAAGATGACTCCTAATTAGTTAGATTCATGTGAATCAAATAGGGAGACTAATGGGTTCTACTTAGATTAGGATTCAATGAACCAAGGGCCACCTAAATCCTAATTTGATTAGGATTAGAAAGGGAGGGCAAGAGCCCCTCCTTCCTCGGATGCTCCCGGGATCCGCGTCCTGGATGACCGGGATGCGCGACCCGGATGGACGGGACTCGCGTACCGGATGCCCGGGACGCAAGACCCGTTTTGGCCAAACATTGGTGCGGCTCCTCCTAACTTTTAGGAGGAGTCCACACCTAGGGCTTCAAAGAAAAAGAATAAAAAAGGGGCAGCCCCCTTTGGGATCATTCTTGGTGGTTCTTTTTAGGCGAGCGGCCTCCATCTCTCTGTTAGATGTAGCCTAGAAGCCAATTTGGCTGACACATTGTTGATTCTAGGGACATAATTTTGTACTTGACTATTTATTATTGAATAAATAAAAGGCATCTTTTTCATTCATATTGTTTATGTGTCTATGAATCGTCCAAGAAATTAATAAGATGATGATACATATTCTCAAGAGTTGAGAATTTGAGCCATGTATCATTGGTGATTAATTTCTAAATGCTCCTGATCAATGGATCATCACGAGGACGGTGATCGATCCGATCAGTGCACAGATCACTTCCTTCTGGATGGACGAGACTTGAGTCCACAGTGTAGGGACACTGAAGTGATAGTGCAGGTGCTTGTTAGAGAACAAGGGTACTGAGCGTGACCAAGACAAGAAGTCACTTGGATGTCTATCCACTCGTCAGTGACTTGCTTGATGTTGCAGTAGTGTGACTGGTCCTTTGACCTGCGGTGCTTCGGCTACTCACAGTGAGGTTATTGTAGTTTGACTGCACACATACATGGTCTCTAGCCATATGGGTCCATGCAGTGTAGATTGGCTGCAGTAAGTTCACTGTAGGAGTAGGGTATGCACCTAAGGAATCTATCGACCTTGATAGAAGAGGAGTGATCCTATGTGATTTGTTAGACTGAGTTCTAAGACCTTGGCCAGGGCAGTAAAGTGGAGAAAGAGTTTTCACTATCGAACTCAAGTCGAATAAATCTTGACATATGACAGACGATGGGGTTTGACGAGTTGTCCATGACCTCCGTCCTGTAGGGATCCACGATAGTAGGACTGTATCACATGTTAACTGCACCTAGAGGTTCATCATTCCATTCTGCTGGGTAGCCACTACATGCTGCTAGGTGTCACTGGTGGATGGTGGGACTCATAGGGATTATCTTGATGATCGATAAACCCTAATGAGTTGAGTTGGAATCGTTCCAACCCATTGAAAGGAGTTTTCAATGATATAGTGATAGAGATCACAATATATCTCACTACCAGTCAGAATAGAACCTATGGGGTCACACACACTAGAAGTATTGACCGATCCGATGGTTGAAATCGTGATTAGGAATCACAAGAAATCAATTTGATTGATAAGAAGTTGAAGAAGGAAAAGGAATTAATTAATTGGACTTGAAACAAGAATCCTACTTCGGGTAGGATACCTAGAGTTCTAATTGGATTAGGACTGGATTCCTACTTGGAATAGGATTCCTCAATCCTAATGAGATTAGGAGTTTTGAATTAAAATTGGATTCCTACTTGGAGTAGGATTCCTAGAAATCCTAATTGGATTAGGACTTCGGATTCAAATAGAGTCCTAATTGGATTAGGACTAAAATTAAACAAATCCTAATTTGATTAGGATTTCCTTAAGTCTAAATTAATTAATAATCTAATGAATCAACATGACTCCTAATTGGATTAGGATTGAAGAGTTCAATTGAGTCATGGTTCATTCAAGTCCTAATTGGATTAGGACTAGCATAGATTGAACCCCAATATGGTCAATCCTAATTAGATTAGACTTAACATAAGAGAGGCACCCAATCCTCTTTGGAAGAGGATTAGGGCAACACAAGAAGGAGGGATCACGCCCTCCTCCTCTCCTTGTGTGCCGGCATGAAGAGAGGGGCCGGCGCCCCCCTTCCCTCTTGGAAAATCATCTAGGGCTCCTACTTTGGAGGAGCCTTGATGGCTATAAGAGAGGCACTAGGGGCCGGCGCCCTAGATGAGTCTTCTCCTCTCTTCAAGCCGTGGAAGCCCCCTTTCCTCCTCTTTAGTTGCAGCCGCAAGCAAGGGAAAAGATCTCCAAGTGTTGGCGGCCTCCCTTCCCTTCCCTTCCTTCATCCAACGTAAGGAACAAGAGAAGGCTGCGTAGAGGATCATTCTTCTTCTATTCTTCATCCTTCTTCTTCCTCCTTCTAAGCACAATCAAGAGTTGAATTGAGAGGAAGGACATCAGCCATCAAAGCTATCTTTGCAAGGGAGCTAGCACCCCGGTGAGATAGAGAGCTTTGGATCGGATCCTGCTTTCGTGTGGATACCCGTAGAGGCCGGACGTTTGAACGGCTTTCAAAGCGAAACCCTCTTCCAAAATCACGAATTCAGATTTGCGGTGATCATCTACCCGCGCAAGGTGAAGATTTGAATCTTCCTAATAGTTTTAAAAAGTTTTAATTCTTACCTAATTACGAAAGGTCTCGAAACAAGCGTTCATCGCGATGAACGTCGAACCCGCACATGCCTCTTCCGCTGCCACTGATTTAATTTTTGAAATATCAGCGGCATGGGCGGGTTCCCAACAGTGGTATCAGAGCCTAGGCTTCGTAGATTAAGGTAAGAATTAAATATCTAAAGGCTTATTAGATCTGAAAATTGAATGATCATGCATGCTGAAAAATTCTGCATGCAGATTTTTTCAGGGGTGCTGATTTTTACATGCTGATTTTTATGTGATAAAAAGATGATTCTAATTGCATTGTTAATGGGATTACAAAGTTTAGAATCATGATTAGCATGATCAGCGACCTATGTCATGATATAATCAGTTAGTTTTCAGATCTGAAAATTATAATTGTTGCATACGGTGATGATCATAGGATTCAAACCCTTTTGGTATCAAATGTAATGACCTGCGATGTGATCTGCGATGTCATGTAATTTTTCAGATGCTTGCATGCATCTTATTTGATATTTGAGAGGCCTGCGTGCCTCCTAAAAGGAGATGTAAATTTATTTTTTATTTTTATTTTACATCTGGTTGTATTTCTGTGATGTGATGTACATCAACGATCAAGTTGAAGCAAAGGCATGAGATGAAAGGTGTCTAAGCGGTTGATGGCGATGGGATCAAGAGTTGATCAAGGATCGAATCAAGGAGGCTTGGAATCCAATTCAAGAGTTGAAGACCACTTGATCGATTGATGTGCATGTGCTTGTAATACGACCTAATTAGAATCCATGATCATCACCTAGTTAAAGTTTAGCTTTAATTTGATGCTGCGATTATAACTGCCTGCAATGCGCCGTTTGCATGTGATGTGAATGAGAGTCGGGTAGATAGGTCTACATGTGATGTAGCAAACCCAATTGAGACCTAAATTAAAACCTCCTCAATCAAGTCGAGAGTGAACCGACATGAGCAAGTCATATTAGATTAATTGATCTAATTGGTGTCTAGGAAAGCATGAAAGGTGGTTACTTAATTAGGACCTTACTCTCTGAGTAAGGGGAGCCTCCCACCTGCTTACCTGGCCAATTGTTCGATTACCTCTTATGAAAGGCTCAAGTTGCAAACACTAAGACCTGATTAACCAATATTAAGTCAATAGGTCTTCCACTGTAGTAGAGCTGCTAAGGCCTTTCTGATGTTGACTTGTCTCGGCTGGATACAGTGGTCAAGTTGCATTGGGGGGCTGGACCTCTCTATAGACATGAGATGTTGTAGGGTAAAGGTGGGGTTGGGCACCAATAACTGTTAGGTGAGGACCCAATGACGACTTTATTCCTACGGTTATACGGTGGGTCTGACTTAACTAAGAAATGGGACCAATAACTGTTAGGTGAGGTCTTCATGGCTTAGAGACCAAGTTGCACTGCAACATGCTTGAGAAGCATTGTACAAGAGTTGTACACTCATCCATCTATGTGTCACCAATAACTGTTAGGTGAGGTGGCATGTGAATTGGTGGGACCGCAGTACCCACTAGAAACCCTAGTCGTGTGGGATTTCCGTTTTCCTACCAGGGGAGTGTGAGGAATTCGAGAAAATAGTGGGAGTCACATTTGTTCTAAAAGACCTTAGGACAGATTAGGATCAAGTACAAAAGTCTAACTAGAATCTTTACTCTCTGCAGATACAATGTCGGCTTCAAACCCTTTGACCCGTATTCTTGAGACCAACCGACTGACCGGAACCAATTACAAGGACTGGCTTAGAAATCTCAAAATAGTTTTGGACTGTGAGAAGATAGGCTACATACTCGATTCAGATATCCCCACATTACCAGCACGTCCCACTGATGTTCAGCGTGAGATGCATAAAAAGTGGTTGGATGATGACATTAGAGTAAAATGCTATATGATGGCATCTATGTCTAATGAACTCCAATGCCAGCATGAAAATATAAAGACTGCTAGGGACATACTGGCACACCTGCAAGAGTTGTATGGTGAGCAGAGTCGCACAGCTCGTTTTGAAGTGTCCAAGAGGCTTTTCAAAGCGAAGATGCGCGAGGGCAGTCTGTCCATGATCACGGTCTGACCATGATCAAGGACCTAGAGGAGCTTGAGAAGCTCGGTATGGACATGCACAAGGAATTGCAAGTGGATTTGATCCTACAGTCACTTCCTGATTCATTTGGTCAGTTTATAGTAAACTACCACATGAATAAGATTGAATGCACTAAGACTGAACTAATCAACATGTTGGTAACTGCTGAGGGAGCCTTGAAAGGTTCAAGGGGCAATGTCCTCGCTGCTGAGTTGACTTCTGGTTCCAAGAGAAAGTCTACTTGGAAGAAAAAGAAGCCTGCAAAGAAGCAGAAGAAAGACAAGAAGCCAAAGAAGGAAGTTCAAAAGAAAAGGCTAACGACAAAGGAAAATGTTTCCACTGCAATGTCGAAGGCCACTGGAAGAGAAACTGTCCTTCATACCTCGAGAGCCTGAAGAACAAGAAAGGTGACACACCTTCAGAAGGTATAGACTTGCTCATTATTGAAACTAATCTAACGGTTTCTTCTACTTCTAGTTGGGTTATAGATTCTGGTTCTAGTGCTCATTTGTGCACTACCATGCAGGGTCTAAAGGAAAGTAGAAGGCTGGCGGAAGGTGCGGTAACCCTTCGGGTTGGCAACGGGGCAAAAGTTGCTGCTGTGGCTGTGGGCACCTACCATCTGCGACTACCGTCTGGATTTAGTTTAATACTTAGAGACTGCTATTATGTACCTGTTGCTAGCAGAAATTTGATTTCTGTTTCATGTCTAGCACAGGAAGGTCATGTTTTTACATTTGACAAAGACTGCTGTTCTATTTATTTGAGAAATAAAATAGTCGCACGTGGTTTTATGATTGACAGTCTCTACCATTTACATATGGATGTATCTGTGAATGTTACCGAGCAAGATGTGAGTGCCAAAGGATCCAAAAGATCCAGAGATGAGATAAACCAAAAATATTTGTGGCACCTCAGACTTGGCCATATTGGAGAAGATAGAATGAACAAAATGGATAAAGATGGGCTTTTAGGTTCATTGACTTCCGAGTCATATCCAGTTTGCGAGTCCTGTCTTCAAGGAAAGATGGCTAGACTACCCTTTGTAGGACATGGGGAGAGGACCACTGAAATACTTACCCTAGTACATACAGATGTATGTGGCCCATTCGATGTGCTAGCCAGGGGACGTTATTCTTACTTCATTACCTTTACCGATGATTATTCACGGTATGGGTATGTGTATCTTATGAGACACAAGTCTGAATCTTTGAAAAGTTCAAAGAGTTCAAGAATGAAGTAGAAAAACAAACTGGAAAACCTCTTAAGGCTCTTCGATCAGATCGGGGAGGAGAATACCTTAGTGGGGAATTCCGAGACTATCTCAAAGAAAACGGCATAGTCTCACAATGGACACCTCCGGGTACACCTCAACTCAACGGGGTGTCCAGAGAGGAGAAATCGGACCCTATTGGATATGGTCAGGTCCATGATGAGCTTCACTGATTTACCTATGTTCCTTTGGGGAGATGCCTTACTCACAGCGATTTATTTATTGAATAGAGTTCCCTCTAAATCCGTTCCTACCACACCGTATGAGATATGGCATGGTAAGAAACCAAGTCTGGGTCATCTCAAGATTTGGGGATGTCCGGCCCACGTCAAGCGACTACAGGCGGACAAGTTAGAGGCTAGGACCATAAGTGCTCGTTTTATAGGATATCCTAAAGAGTCATTAGGATACAATTTTTACGTCTCAGAGGATCACAATGTGTTTGTGAGCCGTCATGCCATCTTCTTGGAAAATCAGTTTATCCTTGATAGAGGCAGTGGGAGGAAAATTGAGCTTGAAGAGAAAGTCTCTGAAAAGCAACGAGTCATGGATCCTATAGAACCCATTCATAAAGAGCCAGTACACGATGTCCCTCAACCACCTCGTAGATCTAGTAGGGTCTCCCATCCTCCCGATAGATACTTAGGTATACTAGAAGAGGATACCGAGGAAATGTTCCTAGTGGGAGATAGGGATCACATACAGGATCCCAAAACCTACAACGAGGCGATATCTGATATCGATTCCGAGAAATGGCTGAAAGCTATGAAGTCAGAGATAGACTCCATGCATTCCAACCAAGTCTGGACCTTAGTAGACCCACCAGAAGGTATTGTACCTATTGGATGCAAATGGATCTACAAAAGGAAGATAGGTTCGGATGGAGAGGTAGAGACCTATAAGGCAAGGCTTGTGGCGAAAGGGTATAGTCAGCGCGAAGGTATTGACTATCAGGAGACCTTTTCACCTGTAGCCATGCTAAAATCCATCCGGACATTGCTTGCCATTGCAGCATTTCATGACTATGAAATCTGGCAGATGGATGTGAAAACTGCTTTCCTGAATGGATATCTTGATGAAGATATCTATATGGAACAGCCTTTGGGTTTCACTTCCAGTGATGGAGATCACAAGGTCTGCAAGCTGCAAAGGTCCATCTATGGACTAAAGCAAGCATCTCGGAGTTGGAACACTCGTTTCGATGATGCAATCAAAACGTTTGATTTCATCAAAAACGAAGAGGAACCATGTGTTTATAAAAAGGTTAGTGGGAGTGCTGTCGTTTTCTCGTACTGTACGTAGATGACATTCTCCTGATTGGGAATGATATTCCCATGCTAACCTCGGTCAAGGTCTGGTTGTCAAAAAGAATTCTCCATGAAAGACCTTGGGGAAGCATCCTATATTTTGGGAATAAAGGTCTATAGAGATAGATCTAAAAGGATGCTTGGCCTTTCACAGAAGATGTACATAGAGGAGGTGCTGAAGAGGTTCAGCATGGAAAACTCCAAGAGGGGTCTCTTACCCCTAAGACATGGAATTCATCTCTCCAAGAAGATGTGCCCCAACACATCTGAAGAGATTCAACACATGAGCAAGATTCCCTATGCATCGGCAATAGGAAGCCTCATGTATGCCATGCTGTGTGCACAACCTGATATAGCTCTTGCTGTGAGTGTCACAAGCAGATATCAGTCGGATCCAGGCAAGAAGCACTGGATAGCTGTGAAGAACAGTCTTAAGTACTTTGAGAAGAACTAAGGACATGTTCTTGGTCTTTGGGAGAAGATCAGAGTTGAAGGTAGAAAGATGCACACATATTGATGATAGAAAGTCTACATCAGAATATGTGTAATTGTGGTTCAGTAAATTAGAAGAGTTCCAAACAACCGATCATTATAGATTCTACCTTAGAAGCTGAATGTTAAGCCGTATCTAAGGGTGCAGTGGAAACCTTCTGATTAAAAGTTAATTGCAGAGTTAGGTGTAATGTCATTAGATGCCATAACACTTTACTGCGATAACATTGGCACCATAGCACTAGCTATTGAGCCATGGTCTCATCAGAAGTCCAAGCACATAGAGCGGCGCTTCCATTTCATACGCGACTATGATGTAGAGGTGCAGAGAGTAGACTCCGCGGATAACGTGGCAGACCCTTTCACTAAGCAGCTGAGTCAGCAAAAGACTGAAGCCCACCTTGAGAAGATGGGCCTAAGATATATGACCAATTGGCTTTAGTGCAAGTGGGAGATTGTTAGATGTATGCCCTAGAAGCCAATTTGGCTGACACATTGTTGATTCTAGGGACATAATTTTGTACTTGACTATTTATTATTGAATAAATAAAAGGCATCTTTTCATTCATATTATTTATGTGTCTATGAATCGTCCAAGAAATTAATAAGATGATGATACATATTCTCAAGAGTTGAGAATTTGAGCCATGTATCATTGGTGATTAATTTCTAAATGCTCCTGATCAATGGATCATCACGAGGACGGTGATCGATCCGATCAGTGCACAGATCACTTCCTTCTGGATGGACGAGACTTGAGTCCACAGTGTAGGGACACTGAAGTGATAGTGCAGGTGCTTGTTAGAGAACAAGGGTACTGAGCGTGACCAAGACAAGAAGTCACTTGGATGTCTATCCACTCGTCAGTGACTTGCTTGATGTTGCAGTAGTGTGACTGGTCCTTTGACCTGCGGTGCTTCGGCTACTCACAGTGAGGTTATTGTAGTTTGACTGCACACATACATGGTCTCTAGCCATATGGGTCCATGCAGTGTAGATTGGCTGCAGTAAGTTCACTGTAGGAGTAGGGTATGCACCTATAAGGAATCTATCGACCTTGATAGAAGAGGAGTGATCCTATGTGATTTGTTAGACTGAGTTCTAAGACCTTGGCCAGGGCAGTAAAAGTGGAGAAAGAGTTTTCCACTATCGAACTCAAGTCGAATAAATCTTGACATATGACAGACGATGGGGTTTGACGAGTTGTCCATGACCTCCGTCCTGTAGGGATCCACGATAGTAGGACTGTATCACATGTTAACTGCACCTAGAGGTTCATCATTCCATTCTGCTGGGTAGCCACTACATGCTGCTAGGTGTCACTGGTGGATGGTGGGACTCATAGGGATTATCTTGATGATCGATAAACCCTAATGAGTTGAGTTGGAATCGTTCCAACCCATTGAAAGGAGTTTTCAATGATATAGTGATAGAGATCACAATATATCTCACTACCAGTCAGAATAGAACCTATGGGGTCACACACACTAGA
>NW_024068541.1:85000-107500 GCF_009389715.1 Phoenix dactylifera | reverse complement strand
CGGTATTTGCTCGGATATGTGCATGCATCGTCCCTCGTTGCCTTCGGTTATCCTCCCCGGGGTGGGCTTTGCGCCGACGCGCCAACGGGGTGGTAGGGGGGCTGCAGCCGCGGCCGCCGCATTTCGCCATCCGCGCGTGCGCCGCCGGATCCGAGTGGAGGTCGCGGGCGACTCGTCGATGCTTGTACTAGGGGCGCATGCCGGCAGCCCCCCGCGGGGTGCAGCCCCCGATCGGCGTCCGGGCGGGCCCCGTTTCCAACTTCCCTCGGAACATTAAAACCCCCCGACCCCCTCGGTCTTCGCTCCGGCCCTATCGCTATTGCTCGGATATGTGCATCCACCGTCCCTCGTTGCCTTCGGTTATCTACCCCAGGGTGGGCCTTGCGCCGATGCCCCGATGGGGTGGCAGGGGTGGGGCTGCCGCGGCCGGCGCGTTTCGGCATCCGCGCTTGGGGGCTCGGACCCGAGTGGAGGTCGCGGGCGGCTCGTCGATGCCTGCACCGGGAGCGCATGCCGGCAGCCCCCCGCGGGGCGCCGGACCCCCGATCGGCGTGCGATGGACGGGGGGAGGGGCGGGCCCGGTTTGCAAATTCCCTCGGTACTTTAAAATCTCACGGCCCTGTCGGTGCTCCCTCCGGCCCTATCGCCACTGCTCGGATATGTGCATCCACCGTCCCTCGTTGCCTTCAGTTATCTACCCGTGGTGGGCTTTGCGCCGATGCCCCGATGGGGTGGCAGGGGGCACGCTCTAGCCCGTGCCACGGGGCACGGGCGCCGGCGCCGTACGGCCCTCGCGGCGGCCGTGAGCGGCACTTCGGCTTGCTCGGTCTGTCCTCCCGGGACGCGCGACCCGTGCGACCGGGACGCGCATCCCGTGCGACCGGGATGGGTGTCCGGGCCGTTCCCATTTGCAACGCTCCTCGGTACTTTGGAACGCTTGGGGTGGGCTTTGGGCGGATGCCCCGCCGGGGTGGTAGGGAGGGGGGGCTGCTGCTGCCGCGGCGGGACTTCCGCTCCACTCTGCACAAGTCCGTCGCCTCGCGGCGGGCGTGCCCGGCACCGTTCGTCCCCGAGGGAGCCGGCACGCGCCCGCCGAGGCCCCGGCGCATGGGCGCCGCCGCCGGCCGTCCGCGCGGCGGCCGTGCGCCGGCTTCCTCCGTCGGCCCTCCCAGGATGCGCGACCCGTGCGACCGGGACGCGCATCCCGTGAGACCGGGACGCGTGTCCGGGCCGTTCCCGTTTGCAACGCTCCTCGTACTTTGGAACGCTTGGGGTGGGCTTTGGGCGGATGCCCCGCCGGGGTGGTAGGAGGGGGGGGCTGCTGCTGCCGCGGCAGGACTTCCGCTCCACTCCGCACAAGTCCGTCGCCTCGCGGCGGGCGTGCCCGGCACCGTTCGTCCCCGAGGGAGCCAGCCCGCGCCCGCAGAGGCCCCGGCGCATGGGCGCCGCCGCCGGCCGTCCGCGCGGCGGCCGTGCGCCGGCTTCCTCCGTCGGCCCTCCCGGGACGCGCGACCCGTGCGACCGGGACGCGTGTCCGGGCGGTTCCCGTTTGCAACGCTCCTCGGTACTTTGGAACGCTTGGGGTGGGCTTTGGGCGGATGCCCCGCCGGGGTGGTAGGGAGGGGGGGTCTGCTGCCGCCGCGGCGGGCCTTCCGCCCCCCTCCGCACAAGTCCGTTGCCTCGCGGCGGTCGTGCCCGGCACCGTTCGTCCCCGACGGAGCCGTCGCGCGCCCGACGACTTTCCGGCGCACGGGCGCCGCCGCCGGCCGTCCGTGCGCGGCGGCCGTGCGCCACTTCGGCTTCGTCCGTCGGCCCTCCCGGGACGCGCGACCCGTGCGACCGGGACGCGCATCCCGTGTGACCGGGTCGCGTGTCCGGGCCGTTCCCGTTTGCATCACTCCTCGGTACTTTGGAACGCTTGGGGTGGGCTTTGGGCGGATGCCCCGCCGGGGTGGTAGGGAGGGGGGGTCTGCTGCCGCCGCGGCGGGCCTTCCGCTCCACTCCGCACAGGACCGTTGCCTCGCGGCGGACTTGCCCCGCACATCTCGTCCCCGACGGAGCCGGCACGCGCCTGCCGACTTCCCGGCGCACGGGCGCTGCCTTCGGCCGTCCGTGCCCGGCGGCCATGCGCCACTTCGGCTCCCTCCATCGGCCCTCCCGGGAAGCGCGTCCCGGACGTTCGGGATGCGCACCCCGTGCGACCGGGACTCGCGTCCGGGCCGTTTCCGTGTGCAATGCTCCTCGATTCGTTGGAGCCCTTGGGGTGGGCCTTCGGAGGATGCCCCGCTGGGGAGGTAAGGGGGTGTGTCCTGCCTGGGCGGGCCTTCCGCCCGAGCCCGTCGGCCCGCGCGGCGCGCGGGCGGGCGCGCCGCGTGTGTGCGGGGCCGTTGGCCGGAGCCGCGCAAGGACGGGCGCGCTGGGCCGATCGGCCGCTCGGGCGCGCACTTCGTCCTGCTCCCGCGCCTTGGCGCGTGCGCGGCCGCGGCGTGGTCGCTCGGTTCTGCGCATGCGGCCCACGCGGATGGGCGCGTCGCGCGGGCGGCCGGGCAGCCGGGCCGCGCGGGCGGGCGGGCCGTTGCCCGGGTTCGCGCAAGGACGGGCGCGCTAGGCCGATCGGCCTCTCGGACGCGCGCGCCGTCCCGCTGTCGCGCCTGGGCGCTCGCGCGGCCGCGGCATGGTCGCTCGGTTCTGCGCATGGCCGGGCGCCCTCGGCCGAGCGGCGCGCGGGCGCTCGCGCGCGGCGGGGGCGCTCGGGCCGTCATGCGGCCGTCGCGCCAGGGCCCTGGCCCGGACGGGCGCGGTCATGTTCGTTCTTTCTGGTGCGCGCGCGGCACGGCGCCCGGGCCCTTGCTCCGCCGAGCGTTCGGGCGCGGGCGCGCGCACGGGGCCTGCCGCCCGGCCCTGCGCGCCTTCGAGCGCCCCGCCTCGCGCGAGCGGGCGGGCACCAGCGTCCGGGCTCGACCGCCCGTGGTGTTGCCCAGATAGACAACCCAAGAGGGGGGGGTGAATTGGATTTTAAAATAATTTTGCAATTAAAACGTTGTGGATGACTAATTAATGCTTTACCAAGATGATTAATTAATTGCTATGTGCTGTGAATGAAATGAGAGTAAAAGAAAGAGACAAACAATCACAAACACAAGGGTTTTATAGTGGTTCGGAGCTAACCCTTGCTCCTACGTCCACTCCCCAAGTCTCACTTGGGAATTCACTATAACCCCTTGGATTACAGCCGGTTGTTTTACAAGCTCACAACCAAACTTGTTGTTTTACGAGCTCACAACGAACTCGGTCGGTTTTCCCTGGCTCACCGACTAGAACCACCCCGATTATTTTTCCGGGATCACAATCGAACCCTTACACGTTGGTTTTACACTCGGCTCACCAACCAACCTCTACACCCTTGATTCAATCCTCCGATTGAACCAAGCAAAGACAAGATGGAAATAATGACAACAAACAGAAAAACAGAGCTTCTCAAAAGCAGATAAAAAATAATATAAACTAGAGAGAAGTTAAGAGCCCTCAAACACGTTTGAGTTGGAGTAGAGTAGGGCTTCTTAAACTTCGGGTCTCCTCTTGAATGTCTGGTCGACTTGAATGCAGGAGGAGATCTCTTTCAATGTTTGGGAAGAGGTAGTTGGATGGAGTTATGGCGCTCTTCCCTCTTTTCGTTGAAAAACCACTTGCAGAGAATGAATGCTTGATTTCTTTGAATGGAATGGTTGTTCTCTGCCTTGCTACAGTCCTCTGTGGCTATTTAAGCCATCCCCCACGGAAACTAGCCATTAGACACCTTTTTCTGCCCGTTCTGCACAACCTGACAATATGTCCGTTGGGGGTCGGAGTCGACTCGCGCGATCAGGAGTCGACTCGGCTGTAGCGGGAGTCGACTCATATTTTTTTGGAGTCGACTCGGCAACTGTTCCGGATTTGAATTAAAGTAGCCTCTTCGACTGGGAGTCGACTCGTCTTGACCCGGAGTCGACTCGCCAACTTTTGGAGCTGACTTGGCATTTTCGGAGTCGGCTCATCTCATGAAATCCATGGAGCTAATTTTCAACTTGGCCCACTCGAGTCGACTCGACAATCCTGGGAGTCGACTAGGCGCTCAGAGCCCGAACTCCCGATCTTCTGTCTTTTGGCTCGTCCAGTCTTGGAGTCGATTCGAACTTCTCCGGAGTCGACTCGGCTCTCAGTTTCCGAAACATAGCCTTCTGCCTTTTTGGTGTAGCGCTGCCTTGGAGTCGACTCGAGCTGTCTGGGAGTCGACTCGGCTCTCAGAGACAGTAAATCGGTCTTCTGTCTTTTTGGGGTCGCGCTGTCTCGGAGTCGACTCGCGTATTGCGGGAGTCGACTCGAATCTCAGAGTCCGACAACTCCTCTCTGACTTTTGCCTTGTGTACCACTGAGAGTCGACTCTCGCTTTCTTTGGAGTCGACCTGCCAACCATCGGAGTCGACTCGCGTTCCACAGGAGTCGACTCGAATCTCAGGGTCGAAAATCGCTCTCTGATTTTTCTGTCTGTAGCTCCTTGGAGTCGACTCATACTACTCCGGAGTCGACTCGATAAACATCGGAGTCGACTCGCGCACTTCAGGAGTCGACTCGCTGACAGGTTTTAAGTTGTGCCCTTCTGTTCGTCGTCTGTTCTCAGTCGGAGTCGACTCGTAATGGTCCGGAGTCGACTCGAGCCCGTGCCAGTGATTCTGATACGCTTGGAGTCGACTCGTAATACTCTGGAGTCGACTCGAGTCTCAGACTTTGGTTCAAACTGACTTCTTAACTTATCCAAAATATTATGAACCAAGTCTAGAAACACTTTAGATAAGATTTTCACTGAAACACTCAATTGAATTCATTAGTAAACAAGAGATATACTCAGATGCTTTGAGCTCATCAAAATCAAATAGGGTTATGATCAATCACTCCACAATCTCTCCCTTTTTGATGATGACAAAATATTGAGTATATGTAAGGTGAATTGCTCAATAAACAAGGAAATAAAATCCATAAATGAATTCAAGTGTCTGGTTATTTGATTTATCCAATCTTGAAAGGTGTGAAACAATAAATTTTGGAGTTAAAGCTCCCCCTTTCATTTGGAATTATATAAGCCTTCATATCATGCAATCAATTGTTTGGCTTATATATATTTAATGATTTATCTTTCTTAAAAATTCAGATTCTCCCCCTCAACATTCTACTTTGTTTTGATTCTCTGAATTTCCTTTTAATGCATTGAAGTTTTTGAACTGAAATTTTTGGTTTTTAGAGGAAAATCTGATAATTTGTTCTTGAGTTGGATTCAACTAATCTCCGAATATCCCTTGAATAGATTCTGGAGATTACTCCATTAGGAGCCCCAACAGAGAGATAATGAGCCTCGAGGTACCAAATCCACTAAGAACAAATTATGTTTTAATTCTCATTTTGATTCCTTTTATGTTGATTCCATTTACATATCTATTAAGTATTTCTCCCCCTTTTTGTCATCATATCAAAAAGGAGGTAAGCAGAACAAACAATCACTTAGAGATCAAATTGCACACAATTGAAGAGAATATGTCTACTCATTGTATTGATGTATATGTAAATACATTTGAGAATACAATAAGTAAAGCAAAAAGGAATACATGTCAAAATAAAGCAAAAAGCAGCTAAGGTCTCCTCGAGGATGTGGCTCCTCCTCTCGAGGATGTTCTGCTCCATGAGGAGGGTGACCGCATCTGAAAGATGCCCGAGCTGAGAGATAATGGACGAAGTGGCCCTGCTATGTGTAGTGGAGAGCTCGGTCACCGACTTCTGAAGTGCGTCCAGTTTGTCGATGAGCACGTTCGACAAGCGCTCGGCCCCCTGAGTAGTGGTGCTCATGTCCTTCCAGATGTCATCGCGCATCTTCCGAGTGATGCCCGTGACCTCACTCATACTGGAGAATTGAGCCTGGATCAGGCTCCGGACGTTGTAAATCTCTTCCCGCACATGGGCCGTCATCTCAGTCACGGCTGTCAAGGAAGGGACCAACGCTGACGAAGGTGCAGGAGTGGGAGCAGGTACTGAACCCCGGAGCTCCCGAAGTAGATCATCTCGCAGATCTCGGACAATCTCCTGCCGCAACTCCCGGAGCTGCTCAGGAGCGATCCGGACCTCCATGACCTGAGGAGCTGAGGAGGAGGGTCCGGCTGAGGTGGTAGGAGCAAAAGTGGAGGGAAAGTCAGGATAATCTGAGTCTGGCTCAGGACTAAGAGAATGTCTGGTGGTATGTGTGGAGGTGGAAGACTTCCTAACCCAGGTCCCCTCTACCTTCCGAAACCCCATCCTGTGTAGGGTCCCCGGACGCATGCGATCTGTCCATCGCAATGCGCGAGAGGGTTCTCCCTCAGGAATGGGAATCTCGGCCTCCCTAAACAAAAGGGTGAACATCATGCCGTAGGGGAGGGTGAGCCTAGGTCTATCTAGTGGCTCACATAGATATCTATAAATAAGTTTTGGGAAGTTGACTGGGGTGTCCTGGAGAATATAGAACATAAGGGCGAGGTTCCTCTCAGAAACAAAGTCGAAGCGCCCAGTCTTCGGGAAGAGGGACCTAGACAGGATGCTCAGGAGGATCCGCACCTCAACTGGAAGTGAGCTAGCGGATACCTCATCCAAGGGGGACTGGGGTGGATGCCCTAGAATGGCCGTAAGGGCCTCAGTCCTATCCTCAGGGTGTGCGGGTGCCACCCCAACTTGGGGAAGATGGAGGACCTGAGCAATGATATCCTCCGAAATGAATAATGGGACACCGGCTACCGTGCCCTCTATGTTGGGAACCCGCCCATGCCGCTGATATTTCAAAAATTAAATCAGGTGGCAGCGGAAGAGGCATGTGCGGGATCGACGTTCATCGCATGAACGTTGTTTCGAGACCTTTCGTAATTAGGTAAGAATTAAAACCTTTAAAACTATTAGGAATATCAGATCTTCACCTTGCGCGGGTAGATGATCACCGCAAATCTGAATTCGTGGTTTTTGGAAGAGGGTTCGCTTGAAGCCGTTTAAATGTCCGGCCTCTACCGGTATCCACACGAAGCAGGATCCGATCCAAGCTCTCTATCTCACCGGGGTGCTAGCTCCCTTGCAGAGATAGCTTTGATGGCTGATGTCCTCTCTTTCAATCAACTCTTGATTGCACTTGAGAGGAGGAAGAAGAAGGATGAAGATGGGAAGAAGATCAAAAGCCCCTGCAGCCTTCTTCTCTTTTCATGCGTTGGAGCCAAGGAAGAAGACCAAGAGGAGGGAGACGCCTCCTCTTCTTTTCCCTTTGCTGATGGCGGCTGAACCAAGGGAGGAGAGGGAGAGGGTGGCCACGTGATGGAGAGGAGGGGGATTCCTATATCAATTAGGTCAGCCCCCAAGAGTCCTCCTTTTATAACATCTAGGGCTCCTACAAGTTAGGAGCCCTTGATGTATTACCAAGAGGGGCGCCGGCCCCTCTTGTTGCCGCACCAAGAGATCCAAGGAGGAGGGGCGTGAGCCCCTCCCTCTCATGTTGCCCTAATCCTCATCTAATGAGGATTGGGAGGCCCTAATGTGGTTTAGCCTTAATCCAATTAGGCTTAGCCCAAGGGTGAACCAATTTGGATCCAATCTAGGCTAGTCCTAATCCAATTAGGACTTGAATGAACCATGACTCAATTGAACTCTTCAATCCTAATCCAATTAGGAGTCATGTTGATTCATTAGATTAATAACTAATTTAGACTTAAGGAATCCTAATCCAATTAGGATGTATTTAATTTTAGTCCTAATCCAATTAGGACTTTATTTGAATCCGAAGTCCTAATCCAATTAGAATTTCTAGGAATCCTACTCCAAGTAGGAATCCAATTTTAATTCAAAATTTCTAATCTCATTAGGATTGTAGGAATCCTATTCTAAGTAGGAATCCCAGTCCTACTCCAACTAGGATTTCCAATCCTAATCCAATTAGGACTCTAGGAATCCTACCCGAAGTAGGATTTGTGTTTAAGTCCAATTAATTAATTCCCTTTGTTCCTTCTTCAACTTCTTATCAATCAAATTGATTACTTGTGATTCCTAATCACGATTTCAACCATCGGATCGATCAATACTTCTAGTGTGTGTGACCCCATAGGTTCTATTCTGACTGGTAGTGAGATATATTGTGATCTCTATCTCAATATCATTGAAAACTCCTTTCAATGGATTGGAACGATTCCAACTCAACTCGTTAGGGTTTATCGATCATCAAGATAATCCCTATGGGTCCCACCATCCACCAGTGACACCTAGCAGCATGTAGTGGCTACCCAGCAGAATGGAATGATGAACCTCTAGGTGCAGTTAACGTGTGATACAGTCCTACTATCGTGGATCCCTACAGGACGGAGGTCATGGACAACTCGTCAAACCCCATCGTCTGTCATATGTCAAGATTTATTCGACTTGAGTTCGATAGTGGAAAACTCTTTTTCCACTTTATATTACTGCCCTGGCCAAGGTCTTAGAACTCAGTCTAACAAATCACATAGGATCACTCCTCTTCTATCAAGGTCGATAGATTCCTTATAGGTGCATACCCTACTCCTACAGTGAACTTACTGCAGCCAATCTACACTGCATGGACCCATATGGCTAGAGACCATGTATGTGTGCAGTCAAACTACAATAACCTCACTGTGAGTAGCCGAAGCACCGCAGGTCAAAGGACCAGTCACACTACTGCAACATCAAGCAAGTCACTGACGAGTGGATAGACATCCAAGTGACTTCTTGTCTTGGTCACGCTCAGTACCCTTGTTCTCTAACAAGCACCTGCACTATCACTTCAGTGTCCCTACACTGTGGACTCAAGTCTCGTCCATCCAGAAGGAAAGTGATCTGTGCACTGATCGGATCGATCACCGTCCTCGTGATGATCCATTGATCAGGAGCATTTAGAAATTAATCACCAATGATACATGGCTCAAATTCTCAACTCTTGAGAATATGTATCATCATCTTATTAATTTCTTGGACGATTCATAGACACATAAACAATATGAATGAAAAGATGCCTTTTATTTATTCAATAATAAATAGTCAAGTACAAAATTATGTCCCTAGAATCAACAATGTGTCAGCCAAATTGGCTTCTAGGGCATACATCTAACAATCTCCCACTTGCACTAAAGCCAATTGGTCATATATCTTAGGCCCATCTTCTCAAGGTGGGCTTCAGTCTTTTGCTGACTCAGCTGCTTAGTGAATGGGTCTGCCACGTTATCCGCGGAGTCTACTCTCTGCACCTCTACATCATAGTCGCGTATGAAATGGAAGCGCCGCTCTATGTGCTTGGACTTCTGATGAGACCATGGCTCCATAGCTAGTGCTATGGTGCCAATGTTATCGCAGTAAAGTGTTATGGCATCTAATGACATTACACCTAACTCTGCAATTAACTTTTAATCAGAAGGTTTCCACTGCACCCTTAGATACGGCTTAACATTCAGCTTCTAAGGTAGAATCTATAATGATCGGTTGTTTGGAACTCTTCCAATTTACTGAACCACAATTGCACATATTCTGATGTAGACTTTCTATCATCAATATGTGTGCATCCTTCTACCTTCAACTCTGATCTTCTCTCAAAGACCAAGAACATGTCCTTAGTTCTTCTCAAGTACTTAAGACTGTTCTTCACAGCTATCCAGTGCTTCTTGCCTGGATCCGACTGATATCTGCTTGTGACACTCACAGTAAGAGCTGTATCAGGTCGTGTACACAGCATGGCATACATGAGGCTTCCTATTGCCGATGCATAGGGAATCTTGCTCATGCGTTGAATCTCTTCAGATGTGTTGGGGCACATCTTCTTGGAGAGATGAATTCCATGTCTTAGGGGTAAGAGACCCCTCTTGGAGTTTTCCATGCTGAACCTCTTCAGCACCTCCTCTATGTACATTTTCTGTGAAAGGCCAAGCATCCTTTTAGATCTATCTCTATAGACCTTTATTCCCAAAATATAGGATGCTTCCCCAAGGTCTTTCATGGAGAATTCTTTTGACAACCAGACCTTGACCGAGGTTAGCATGGGAATATCATTCCCAATCAGGAGAATGTCATCTACGTACAACACGAGAAAAACGACAGAACTCCCACTAACCTTTTTGTAAACACACGGTTCCTCTTCGTTTTCGATGAAATCAAACGTTTTGATTGCGTCATCGAACCGAGTGTTCCAACTCCGAGATGCTTGTTTTAGTCCATAGATGGACCTTTGCAGCTTGCAGACCTTGTGATCTCCATCACTGGAAGTGAAACCCAAAGGCTGTTCCATATAGATATCTTCATCAAGATATCCATTCAGGAAAGCAGTTTTTACATCCATCTGCCAGATTTCATAATCATGAAATGCTGCAATGGCAAGCAATGTTCGGATGGATTTTAGCATGGCTACAGGTGAAAAGGTCTCCTGATAGTCAATGCCTTCGCGCTGACTATACCCTTTCGCCACAAGCCTTGCCTTATAGGTCTCTACCTCTCCATCCGAATCTATCTTCCTTTTGTAGATCCATTTGCATCCAATAGGTACAATACCTTCTGGTGGGTCTACTAAGGTCCAGACTTGGTTGGAATGCATGGAGTCTAACTCTGACTTCATAGCTTCCAGACTTTCTCGGAATCGATATCAGATATCGCCTCGTTGTAGGTTTTGGGATCCTGTATGTGATCCCTATCTCCCACTAGGAACATTTCCTCGGTATCCTCTTCTAGTATACCTAAGTATCTATCGGGAGGATGGGAGACCCTACTTGATCTGTGAGGTGGTTGAGGGACATCGTGTACTGGCTCTGTATTAATGGGTTCGATAGGATCCATGACTCGTTGCTTTTCAGAGACTTTCTCTTCAAGCTCAATTTTCCTCCCACTGCCTCTATCAAGGATAAACTGTTTTTCCAAGAAGATGGCATGACGGGTCACAAACACATTGTGATCCTCTGAGACGTAAAAATTGTATCCTAATGACTCTTTAGGATATCATATAAAACGAGCACTTATGATCCTAGCCTCTAGCTTGTCCGCCTGTAGTCTCTTGACGTGGGCCGGACATCCCCAAATCTTGAGATGACCCAGACTTGGTTTCTTACCATGCCATATCTCATACGGTGTGGTAGGAACGGATTTAGAGGGAACTCTATTCAATAAATAAATCGCTGAAAATAGGGCATCTATCTAAAGAGACAAGGGTAAATCAGTGAAGCTCATCATGGATCGGACCATATCCAATAGAGTCCGATTCCTCCTCTCCGACACTCCGTTGAACTGAGGTGTACCAGGAGAAGTCCATTATAAAACTATACCATTCTCCTTGAGATAATCACGGAACTCTCAACTAAGGTATTTACCTCTTCGATCTGATCGAAGAACCTTAGTGAGTTTTTATATATGTTTTTCTACTTCATATTTAAACTCTTTGAACCTTTCAAAAGTTTCATATTTGTGTCTCATACACATATCCATACCGTGAATAATCATCGGTAAATTGAAGTAAAAAATTACAACCCCTAGCCTGCACATTGAATGGGCCACACACATCAGTGTGTACTAGGGTAAGTATTTCAGTGAACCTCCCTGTGTCCTACAAAGGATAATTTGGCCATCTTTCCTTGAAGGCAGAATTCACAAATCAAATATGACTCGAAAGTCAATGAGCCCAAAAGCTCATGTTTCTCCAATTTGTTTATTCTGTCTTCTCCTATATGGCCAAGCCTGAGGTGCCTTAAATACTTTAGATTTATCTCATTTTTGGATCTATTAGATCCTATGGTATTCACTGTTTGCTCAGATATATTCACAGATACATCCATATGTATGTGATAGAGACTGTCAATCTTAAAACCATGTTAAATCAATTTAATTTTTCAAATAAATAAAAATCTTTCTATGCTAAATAAAATACAGAAATCAAATTTCTGCTAGCAATAGGTCACAGTCCCTAAGTATCCTGAGCATATCTGAAAAACCTTCTGAAGGTCTGTCACCCTTCATGTACTTTATGCTTCCCATGTATGTAGGACAGTTCCTCTTCCAATGGCCGTCCATGATGCAATGGAAACACTTTTCCTTGCAATTGGCTTTTTTCTTGGAACTTCCTTACTTGGTGTTTTCTTAGTCTTCTGCTTCTTCGCAGGCTTCTTCTTCTTCCAAATAGACTCTCTCTTGAAAGTAGAAACCAACTTGACAGCGAAAACGATGCCCCTTGAACTTCTTCAAGGTTCCTAAGGTAGTTACCAATTTATTTAACAATTCTATTTTAGTGCATACAACCTTGTTCATATGGTAGTTTACTATAAACTATTCATATGAAGCTGGAAGGGATTGCGAGATCAAATCCGTTTGCAATTCCTTGTGCATGGTCATGCCAAGCTTCTCAAGCTTCTCTAAGTCCTTTATCATGGTCAAACCATGATCATGGACAGATTGCCCATCGTGCATCTTGGCTTTGAAGAGCCTCTTGGACACTTCAAACCGAGCTGCGTGACTCTGATCACCATACAACTTTTGCAGGTGATTTAATATGTCCCTGGCAATCTTTATGTTCTCATGCTGGCATTGTAATGCATTGGACATGGATGCCTTTGTGCAGCACCTAACTTTATTGTTATTGTTCGTCCACTTAACAAGCGTCTTACGCTGATCAGTGATCGGACGGATTGGTAACATGGGGATTCCATGGTCTAGCATATACCCAAATTTCTCACAATTCAAAACTATTTTTGAAATTTGCTGAGCCAATCTTTATAATTGGGTTTGGTCAAACGGTTGTTCTATAGGATATGAGTTAAGAGTCTAGAAGCTGACTTTATAATCCTCAGAGAGTAAAGATTCTAGTTAGACTTTTGTACTTGATCCTAATCTGTTCTAAGGTCTTTTAGAACAAATGTAACTCCCACTATTTTCTCGAATCCCTCACACTCCTCTGGTAGGGAAACGGAAATCCCACACGACTAGGGTTTCTAGTGGGTACTGCGGTCCCACCGATTTACATGCCACCTCACCTAACAGTTATTGGTGACACATAGATGGATGAGTGTACAACTCTTGTACAATGCTTCTCAAGCATGTAGCAGTGTAACTTGGTCTCTAAGCCATGAAAACCTCACCTAACAGTTATTGGTCCCATTTCTTAGTTAAGTCAGACCCACCGTATAACCGTAGGAATAAAGTCGTCATTGGGTCCTCACCTAACAGTTATTGGTGCCCAACCCCACCTTTACCCTACAACATCTCATGTCTATAGAGAGGTCCAGCCCTCCGATGCAACTTGACCACTGTGTCCAGCCGAGACAAATCAACATCAGAAAGGCCTTAGCAGCTCTACTACAGTGGAAGACCTATTGACTTAATATTGGTTAATCAGGTCTTAGTGTTTGCAACTTGAGCCCTTCATAAGAGGTAATCGAACAATTGGCCAGGTAAGCAGGTGGGAGGCTCCCCTTACTCAGAGAGTAAGGTCCTAATTAAGTAACCACCTTTCATGCTTTCCTAGACACCAATTAGATCAATTAATCTAATATGACTTGCTCATGTCGGTTCACTCTCGACTTGATTGAGGAGGTTTTGATTTAGGTCTCAATTGGGTTTGCTACATCACATGTAAACCTATCTACCCGACTCGCATTCACATCACATGCAAACGGTACATCACAGGCAGTTATAATCGCAGCATCAAATTAAAGTTAAACTTTAAATAGGTGATGATCATGGATTCTAATTAGGTCGTATTACAAGCACATGCACATCAATCGATCAAGTGGTCTTCAACTCTTGAATTGGTTCCAAGCCTCCTTGATTCGATCCTTGATCAACCCTTGATCCCATCGCCATCAACCGCTTGGATCACCTTTCATCTCATGCCTTTGCTTCAACTTGATCGTTGATGTACATCACATCACAGAAATACAACCAGATGTAAAATAAAAATAAAAATAAATTACATCTCCTTTTAGGAGGCACGCAGGCCTCTCAAAACATCAAATAAGATGCATGCAAGCATCTGAAAAATTACATGACATCGCAGATCACATCGCAGGTCATTACATTTGATACCAAAAGGGTTTGAATCCTATGATCATCACCGTATGCAACAATTATAATTTTCAGATCTAAAAACTAACTGATTATATCATGACATAGGTCGCTGATCATGCTAATCATGATTCTAAACTTTGTAATCCCATTAACAATGCAATTAGAATCATCTTTTTATCACATAAAAATCAGCATGTAAAAAATCAGCACCCCTGAAAAATCTGCATGCAGAATTTTTCAGCATGCATGATCATTCAATTTTCAGATCTAATAAGCCTTTAGATATTTAATTCTTACCTTAATCTACGAAGCCTAGGCTCTGATACCACTGTTGGGAACCCGCCCATGCCGCTGATATTTCAAAAATTAAATCAGGTGGCAGCGGAAGAGGCATGTGCGGGATCGACGTTCATCGCATGAACGTTGTTTCGAGACCTTTCGTAATTAGGTAAGAATTAAAACCTTTAAAACTATTAGGAAGATCAGATCTTCACCTTGCGCGGGTAGATGATCACCGCAAATCTGAATTCGTGGTTTTTGGAAGAGGGTTCGCTTGAAGCCGTTTAAATGTCCGGCCTCTACGGGTATCCACACGAAGCAGGATCCGATCCAAGCTCTCTATCTCACCGGGTTGCTAGCTCCCTTGCAGAGATAGCTTTGATGGCTGATGTCCTCTCTTTCAATCAACTCTTGATTGCACTTGAGAGGAGGAAGAAGAAGGATGAAGATGGGAAGAAGATCAAAAGCCCCTGCAGCCTTCTTCTCTTTTCATGCGTTGGAGCCAAGGAAGAAGACCAAGAGGAGGGAGACGCCTCCTCTTCTTTTCCCTTTGCTGATGGCGGCTGAACCAAGGGAGGAGAGGGAGAGGGTGGCCACGTGATGGAGAGGAGGGGGATTCCTATATCAATTAGGTCAGCCCCCAAGAGTCCTCCTTTTATAACATCTAGGGCTCCTACAAGTTAGGAGCCCTTGATGTATTACCAAGAGGGGCGCCGGCCCCTCTTGTTGCCGCACCAAGAGATCCAAGGAGGAGGGGCGTGAGCCCCTCCCTCTCATGTTGCCCTAATCCTCATCTAATGAGGATTGGGAGGCCCTAATGTGGTTTAGCCTTAATCCAATTAGGCTTAGCCCAAGGGTGAACCAATTTGGATCCAATCTAGGCTAGTCCTAATCCAATTAGGACTTGAATGAACCATGACTCAATTGAACTCTTCAATCCTAATCCAATTAGGAGTCATGTTGATTCATTAGATTAATAACTAATTTAGACTTAAGGAATCCTAATCCAATTAGGATGTATTTAATTTTAGTCCTAATCCAATTAGGACTTTATTTGAATCCGAAGTCCTAATCCAATTAGAATTTCTAGGAATCCTACTCCAAGTAGGAATCCAATTTTAATTCAAAATTTCTAATCTCATTAGGATTGTAGGAATCCTATTCTAAGTAGGAATCCCAGTCCTACTCCAACTAGGATTCCCAATCCTAATCCAATTAGGACTCTAGGAATCCTACCCGAAGTAGGATTTGTGTTTAAGTCCAATTAATTAATTCCCTTTGTTCCTTCTTCAACTTCTTATCAATCAAATTGATTACTTGTGATTCCTAATCACGATTTCAACCATCGGATCGATCAATACTTCTAGTGTGTGTGACCCCATAGGTTCTATTCTGACTGGTAGTGAGATATATTGTGATCTCTATCTCAATATCATTGAAAACTCCTTTCAATGGGTTGGAACGATTCCAACTCAACTCGTTAGGGTTTATCGATCATCAAGATAATCCCTATGGGTCCCACCATCCACCAGTGACACCTAGCAGCATGTAGTGGCTACCCAGCAGAATGGAATGATGAACCTCTAGGTGTAGTTAACGTGTGATACAGTCCTACTATCGTGGATCCCTACAGGACGGAGGTCATGGACAACTCGTCAAACCCCATCGTCTGTCATATGTCAAGATTTATTCGACTTGAGTTCGATAGTGGAAAACTCTTTTTCCACTTTATATTACTGCCCTGGCCAAGGTCTTAGAACTCAGTCTAACAAATCACATAGGATCACTCCTCTTCTATCAAGGTCGATAGATTCCTTATAGGTGCATACCCTACTCCTACAGTGAACTTACTGCAGCCAATCTACACTGCATGGACCCATATGGCTAGAGACCATGTATGTGTGCAGTCAAACTACAATAACCTCACTGTGAGTAGCCGAAGCACCGCAGGTCAAAGGACCAGTCACACTACTGCAACATCAAGCAAGTCACTGACGAGTGGATAGACATCCAAGTGACTTCTTGTCTTGGTCACGCTCAGTACCCTTGTTCTCTAACAAGCACCTGCACTATCACTTCAGTGTCCCTACACTGTGGACTCAAGTCTCGTCCATCCAGAAGAAAAGTGATCTGTGCACTGATCGGATCGATCACCGTCCTCGTGATGATCCATTGATCAGGAGCATTTAGAAATTAATCACCAATGATACATGGCTCAAATTCTCAACTCTTGAGAATATGTATCATCATCTTATTAATTTCTTGGACGATTCATAGACACATAAACAATATGAATGAAAAGATGCCTTTTATTTATTCAATAATAAATAGTCAAGTACAAAATTATGTCCCTAGAATCAACAATGTGTCAGCCAAATTGGCTTCTAGGGCATACATCTAACACTCTATACCCCCATCGCCCCTATGGACGGTACCGTAGAACTCCCTAACTAGTCCAGGGTATGTGGGGAGATCTAAGGTGAGGAAATACTCTAAGCCCTGGGCCCTAAGTCTCTCTCCTATCGTAAAGCCCTCCCGGGAGAGATAGTCGAAATCGACGTATCTCCCGGTGGAGACCGCCTTCCCGGCGCACGGCCTCGAGGGAACCGCCCTCGGCGGGGAACGAGCCGGAGGTTGTGGCCTCGCGGGATCGTTCCGAGCCTTGGAACGTCGCTCGGTGCCGGTTGCGGGTTGGGGCCTCTTCCGGCTTGGGACAACGGTTTTACGAGGCATGGTCGACCTAGAATGGAGTAAAACGCTAATGGACGGTGAAAGGCCGACGGAAAAAAGCTTAGGGACGGCCGGAGACGATCTAGGAGTCGGCTCTAGGATTTTGAACAGTGGCGGCGGTGAAAATAAGTGTTTTCTAAACGATGGAGTTAGGGTTAAAAAGTCGGATCCCGACTGCGAGTCGACTCCTCTGAGTCGCGAGTCGACTCGACCTCGAGTCGACTCCAAAATAGGCGCGAGTCGACTCTCCTTATGTGCCTGTTAACCTCGAGTCGACTCCCGTCTGTATGCGAGTCGACTCCCCCTTACGAGCCGACTCTGAAACTTGCTCGAGTCGTCTCGAACTCTGGCACGCACCTAAAAATCATGCTATGTTCGTGCCGAATGAGGGAAAATCACTAAATTATGATCTGATTTGATGATCATTGAAACGAAACTCTATATTAATCACAATCTAATCATCAAAATCAAATGAATCTAGTGGAAAATACCACTAGGATGGATCAATCACTCCTAATCCCCTCCTAAGCACACTAAATCTCTCTTCACTTAGGGGTTTTGTAAAAATGTCAGCTAATTGATCATCAGTACAAACAAATTGTAGTGTCACATCACCATTCAGTACATGATCTCTTATGAAGTGATGTCTTATCTCAATATGTTTAATTCTTGAATGCTGAATTGGATTCTTAGTTAGATTAATGGCACTTGTATTATCACAATTAATGGGTATTTTATCTTGTTTAATGCCATAATCTTCTAATTGTTGTTTGATCCATAAGATTTGAGCACAACAACTCCCGGCTGCAACATATTCAGCTTCAGCAGTAGATAATGCAACCAAGTTTTGTTTCTTGCTAAACTATGAGATTAAGTTTTCTCCTAGAAATTGACAAGACCCGCTGGTACTTTTTCTATCAAGTTTACATCCAGCAAAGTCTGAATCTGTGTATCCTATTAATTTTAGGCTAGATTCTTTGGAATACCATAAACCTATATTCTTAGTTCCTATTAGGTATTTAAAGATTCTCTTAACTGCAATTAGATGTGATTCCTTAGGATTAGACTGATATCTAGCACACATGCAAACACTAAACATGATATCAGGTCTACTTGCAGTAAGATACAATAAAGATCCTATCATACCTCTATATAGTTTCTGATCTACAGATTTACCTGATTCATCTTGGTCTAATTTGCATGATGAGCTCATGGGGGTGCTGATTGACTTGTTCCCCTCCATATCAAACTTTTTAAGCATCTCCTTGATATATTTGGCTTGATTGATGAAGATGCCTCTTTCAGACTGTTTTATTTGAAGCTCGAGGAAGTAATTCAGCTCTCCCATCATGCTCATCTCAAATTCACTCTGCATCAAATCAGCAAATTCTTCGCAGAGGCGATTGTTAGTAGCACCAAAAATAATATCATCAACGTAAATCTGCACTAATAACATATCTTTGTTTTGCTTTTTCAGAAATAGTGTTGTATCTACATTTCCCCTAGAGAATTCATGATCTAATAGAAATTTGCTAAGTCTTTCATACCATGCTCTAGGTGCTTGTTTCAAACCATAAAGTGCTTTGTTCAATTTATAAACGTGATTAGGGTATTGATGATTTTCAAAACCAGGGGGTTGTTCTACATATACCTCCTCATTAATATACCCATTTAGAAATGCACTTTTTACATCCATTTGAAATAACTTGAAATCCTTAGAGCATGCAAACGCTAATAATAATCTAATAGCCTCAAGTCTAGCTACAGGGGCAAAGGTTTCATCAAAATCTATACCTTCTTCTTGATTATAGCCCTTTGCTACTAGTCTAGCCTTATTCCTTATTACAATTCTATTTTCATCAAGTTTATTTTTATAAATCCATTTGGTACCTATAATTGGATATTCTGAAGGTCTTTCGACTAGATTCCATACCTTGTTTCTAGTAAATTGGTTTAATTCTTCTTGCATTGCATTTATCCAATTTACATCTTTTTCAGCTTCTTCTATGTGTTTGGGCTCAAAATGTGAAACGAAAGCTAGATGAGTGTTTAAGTTCCTAAGGGATGCACTTGTCCTAACGGGTTGAGATGGATCATCTAGAATTAATTCCTTAGGATGCCCGTGAGCAAACCTCCAAGCCTTAGTTAGCCCATGATCTACTATAGTCTCTTGGCTTGATGATGCATCTTCAATTAATTTTTGATTGTTATCTTGTAATGTCATCTCATCAATCTTTTCTTCAAGAATTTTCGTATCATCATCAAAATTAACTCTCTTACTAGAGGAGATATCACTCGAGTCATCAAAAACAACATGTATAGATTCTTCTATGACTAGGGTTCTCTTATTAAAGACTCTATAGGCTTTACTAGTTGTAGAGTACCCCAAGAATATAGCCTCATCAGATTTTGAGTCAAATTTTCCTAGATTATCTTTTCCATTATTATGAACAAAACACCTACATCCGAAGACATGAAAATAGTTTACCTTTGGTTTTCTGTTTTTCCAAAGTTCATAAGGTGTTTTCTTTATAATGGGTCTCAATAAAACTCTATTTAATATATGACATGAAGTATTGATGGCTTCTCCCTAAAAGTACTTAGGGAGGTTGCTTTCACACAACATAGTTCTAGCCATTTTCTCTAGAGTTCTATTTTTCCTCTCTACAACTCCATTCTATTGTGGTGTCCTAGGAGCAGAAAAATTATGAGTTATTTCCTTTTTACTACAAAACTCATCGAATAACTGATTTTCAAATTCGGTTCCATGGTCACTTCTAATGGCTATGACTGAAGAATCTCTAGCATTAGTTACTTCCTTATGAAACCTTTTAAAGACTGAAAAAGCTTGATCTTTATGTGCTAAGAACATAACCCAAGTGTATCTAGAATAATCATCTACAATGACTAGACCATATTTATTTCCACCTAGACTAGTGGTTCTAGTTGGTCCAAATAGGTCCATGTGTAGTAGTTCTAGAGGTCTAGAGGTAGAGACACAATTTATAGATTTAAATGAGTTCCTAGATTGTTTGCCAAATTGACATGCTTCACATATTTTATTCTTTTCAAATTTTAATTTTGGCAAACCTATCACAGAATCTCTTTTAACTAGTTTAGATATTGTGTCCATGCTTGCATGACCTAACTTACGGTGCCATAACCAACTAGCATCATTATCCTTAGTTTCATTAACAACTAAACATGGATTGTGTTTGGCAAGATCCTCAAGGTCTACAACATACACATTTCCACGTCTTATTCCTTTAAAAACTAAACTATTGTCATTTGGGTTTGTTACGATGCATAGTGATGGTTTAAACATAACATCATAACCTTTATCACATAATTGACTAATGCTTAATAAATTATGCTTAAGACCGTCAACATATCTAACATTATCAATAAAAGTAGAAGGAGTAATTTGTACTTTACCTATACCAATGATGTGACCTTGGTTGTTGTCTCCAAAAGTCACAGCACCTCCCTTCTTAGCTTCAAGGGTGAAGAATTGATCCTTGTCACCCGTCATGTGTCTTGAACAGCCACTATCCAAGTACCAGCAATTTTTGTTGACTTTGGCTGCAAGACACTCCTACACAAGCAGATCATATAATTTTAGGTACCCAAGTTTTCTTGGGTCCTTCATGGTTAGTCATGTTGGTTCCTTTTGGAACCCATACCCTTTTGATTTTTCTTTTAGTTTTCTCTTTCCTATAGTCACATACATTTGCTTTATGTCCTACAGTTCCACAACAAAAATAGGTTATTTTCTTAGTTTTACTTTTCCCTGCTTTAACAAAGAAGTTACTAAGAAGTTTTTGCTTATTTTTAGGTTTATATCCTAAACCTGCTCTATTGAATACAGCTCGTTGACTATTAAGTATCATATTCAATTTTTCAGAACTGTATGTAAATTTTTCAACCAAAGGTTTGTATTTTTCAAGTTCTTTAGTTAGTGTTTGTTTTTCCGTTTTTAGAATATTCAATTCTTTTGTAAGATTCTCTTTTAAGATTTGTTTATTGTTTTTAAGTTCTGAATTTTCCTTAATTAGTTTTTCATTATCTTTACTCAAGGTATTAGTTTGTTGACTTAAGAGTTGGTTGCTTGTCTTAAGTTCTAAATTTTCTTTGGTGATAAAGTCCTTATCCTTAACCAATTTATCGTATTTATGTAGGTATGATTGATTAGCTAGCTTTAGCTCTTTATTCTTAATATTTATAGCCTTATATTCAATCATAAGTTCATTAAATGCATCATACAGTTCATCAAACGTAAAATCTAGATGTGTTTCGGATGTTACCTCACTGTCATTGGCCATGAAGCAGAAATTGGCCTTTTCTTCTAGTTCCTCATCCGATGATGACGATGATGCGTCGGAGTCCGATAGGGTGGTGACAAGAGCTTTCTTCTTCTTGTACTTGTTCCCCTTCTTCAGTAGGGGACACTCAGCTCTGATGTGCCCCGGCTTCTTGCACTCATAACACCCAATCCCCTCATTTTTCCTTTCCTTACCTTTATCCTTCCGATAGGAATTTGAGGGCCCTCTCCTCTGATGAAAGGTCTTCTTTTGATTGATGAATCTTCTGAATTTGCGCACGAGAAGAGCCTCATCATCTTCTCCCTCATGATTCTCTTCTTCAGTGCTGCTACTGCAAGACAAGTCCTTGTTAGATGATGTAGATTTAAGAGCTATTACCTTTTTCTTATGGGAGGACTCTTCTTCGCTGTGCTGCTTCATTGTTAGCTCGTGAGTCATTAGGGATCCAAGGAGCTCTTCAAGTGGAAGCTTGTTCAAGTCCTTAGCTTCTTGGATTGCCGTCACCTTGGCTTCCCATGACCTTGGTAGACAGCGAAGAATTTTCCTGACAAGATCACTGTTAGTATAGTTTTTGCCAAGGCTTTTTAGGCCATTGACAATGTCAGTAAACCTAGTGAACATGCTAGTGATTGTCTCATTAGAATCCATCTTAAATAGTTCATACTTATGAACTAATATATTTATTTTGGATTCTTTGACTTGATTCGTGCCCTCATGGGTCACTTCAAGTCTGTCCCAAATCTCTTTTACAGAATTGCAAGTAGAGACTCTATTGAATTCATTCCTATCTAATGCACAGTAAAGCACATTCATTGCTTTGGAATTGAGTTGTGCCTTTCTCATGTCATGGTCATCCCAATCCTTTTCGAGTTTGGGTACCGTGACACCCTCTACGTAAATGGATGGGATGTATGGTCCATTTACTACAATGGTCCACATCTCATAGTCTTGGACTTGGATGAATATTCTCATCCTAGCCTTCCAATATGAGTAGTCGGATCCATTAAAGAATGGGGGTCTTTGGGTGGACTGACCCTCAATGTGGGAAGATCCAAATGGGGTTGTCATTTCGATCTTTTACTCTTAGGGTAGA
>NW_024068541.1:45000-75000 GCF_009389715.1 Phoenix dactylifera | reverse complement strand
TAAGAATTTAAACAAGCTCCAAAATAATAAAAAAAGTAAAAACTACAATTGCCCTGATACATTGCTAGGGCTTCATCCAGCCCTAGATTGGATGTTTAGCCAAGCATGGCTTCCGGACGACCTCCCATCTTCAAATGAAATTGATCAACTCCCATTATTCCCAAAATATCAAAACTATTCTCTTTCCTCCCCTTTTTCTCTCTTTTTTTATTTCTTTTTCTCTCTTTTCTTTCGGCTGGTGTCTTCTTTTCTTCACCGAAACAGGGGTCTCCCCTGTTTCTTTCTTCTCCACCCAGCTCCCCCCCATCGAACGCCACCCTTTTCCTTTTATAGATCCCCACCAAGAAAACGGTGGATCCATGATTTCGCGTGGAGAGGAGGAAGAACGCGTGCGTGATCGTTGGGACGGAATCCATGTGATCGGCTGGAGCTGACCGTGGGATGGAGGCGCTAATCCGAAAAAAGTTGGCTGGGTGGCTGAATCATGGGAGTCTGGGATCTCGGAGAAGACGGGAACGGAGCTAGAGACGGATGCCGATCCGGGAGGAGCTGCGTTACCGGCTGCTGGGAAGGAGATGAATCTGGAGATGTTGGCTGCCGCTGGAAAGGACTGATGCGGAAGAGCGGGATCTCAGCTGCGGATGAAGAGGCGGAGGAACTGGGAAGAGAGGCTGAACCGCGTGGAAGATTTTGTGGAAGATCTCTCAGGCTGGAACGGGTTGATCGGAGGAGTGGTCGCTGGCGGTTGGAGCGGCTCGTTCATTGCAGCGGAGGCGTGGTCGCTGGCGGAACATCCGGGATGAAGACAATGCCACAGTTGGATGCGGAAGACGCCCAGCTGATTTCCCTCTTGGGTTTGGCACGCGGCTGAGGGAGGATCGGGTTGTGGATCTGGCTGGCGGGCTCGACGGGAGGAGCCGTGGACGGTCGGGATGCTTACGGGGAGGAAGAAGATGAACAGTAGGATTAGTTTTGTTATATATTTTTTTTGTAACACTGTTCATATGAACAGTGTTTTCACGGGACACTGTTCATATGAACAGTGAATCATGGATATTCAATTATTATTATTATTATTTTTTTTGTTTTAAAATTATAAATTTTATATGAAGGTAGGTAAGGAATTGGTTGGGAATTGACTTTGGGTTTGAGGTGGGTCATGATGGTTGACTTGTCCTTGAGCCCATTGTCATTTAAATTTAATTCTTGCTAAGCTGCTTCAGATCGAACTCGACTAGACAAGACTAAAAACAGGACCGTGACCTAATAAAAAGGGTTCATCAAACCTTTGCCCCATACATAATTAATTATAACTTTCGATCGAATCAGGACCAAAACCTATTTAATCATAGCCTTAGCTTGATTACAACTCCATCAGGTTACTAAACCGGGTCAACACAATCTCCTTCTTATATGTTTTCATGAAAGATTACAACCAGGAGAGAGACAAGTTCAAAGCCTGTTTTAAGAAAAGAATTATTTACCTCTTACCATATTTTAAATTTGTTTCAATGTTTATTCAATTTTATGGTAGAGTATGTATTTATTAGTTTAAGAACATTGATAAGTGCTATGAAAAGATAACTAAATTATAAATTATTCAGCACTTATCACACCCCCAAACCTATGTTTTGCTAGTCCTCGAGCAAAATAAAACTAGAAAAGAAGAATTTTAACTCACTTTCGCAGGCATCGCGGTTACATTTACCATATGTAACAAGGCTTTAAACCCCTAGGTTATCCTAGTGGACGAGTTGTAGTCTCGTGAGGATTTTCAGTGAACATACCCACAAACTTCAATAAATCATTTATCATAATTGTTATTACTAATTTCTCTTTTTTTTTTTTAAATCAATTGATCTATGAGGTGAAAATCAAATTCCAAATGCATACTAGCTAAGAATTTCGAAAACTCTCTTCTTCTTCTTCTTTTTTTAAATCAAATTTAAGATACATAAATGATAAGAATTTCAAAGCACACATGGTTTTATTTACTAAGTCAGCCCAAATCCTAGGTCAAGATGCAATTCAAGTTGAAGTCATTAAGTTTCCGTTAGGGAGTTGTAAGACTTATTTATACTGGAGTGCTTGGTGAAATCTGGACCGTACCCAAGCTAAGAGTTCGGATCTCCAAAATATTGCTAATACCAGTAGTTTCCAAGGATTGGTCGAAGGAACCTACTCACTGATTCAAAATCATCTTACCTGCAGGATTTCGAGAGTTGTGGATGTTTACTTTAGTACCTCACGGGCTTTATCTGTAATATTCCAGTTTACTCGAATTTTTACAACGACGGCTTTCACACTATTGTCTTTTCGGTCAATACAGCATTTTTTTCCCTTTTTTTTTCTTTTTTTTTCAGAAAGATATATAAATTGTGCACTTTTACTCTTGTGGTGATTTCTCCGTGTAACGAGCAATCAGTCGACAACTCTCACACCAGTTGGCATAAGGTGTCGGGCATCAAGACTCCCCTACGGACTTATGCTCGGAGTCCTCATCACAAGCCCACTTGACCTTTGACAATAGGTAGCCCTTTTCGATGTTCTTGACTAAATCCATTTTTATTGATTTTTTTTTTTAATTGGATTAGATAAGTATGATTCATCAGGGTCCAAGGTTGCTACTATACTATCAACATAATGTCGAGCCTAGACCTTAGAAGGGTCGGCCAGTGTGTAGTGAAATTCCAAAGTATTAATTAGCTTACAACTCCCTAAGAGAGACTTAATAAAAAGAACTTAAATTTGTATTACTTCCCACTAGTCATTGGGCTTTTAGATTTTATATACCTTGTGTGTTTATTATTCTCGCATAAATGTATATAAATTAGGTTTTTTTATTATGAAAACAAACACATTTTTTTTTAAAAAAAAATATTTTTAATTTTTTTTTTAAAAGATGATTTTTTTTAATTTTTTTTAACTTTTTTTTTTTGATGAAAATCAAGATGAATACCCCCAAACCTAAACCTAACATTGTCCTCAATGTTAAGAAATAATCTAAGAGAATTGGGTTGCCTCCCAACAAGCGCTAAGTTTATTGTCTTCAGCCAGACATAGTGAGATAGTTTTTGCATCTCCTTCTATGAGGTCATCTATTTTGTCTATCATAAAACACTCAATTTCTCTTGCGGGTTGGTCGGCCGCATTGAACACATTTAATTTTACCTTCATATTTCCAAATGATATGTTCATTACCCCTGTTCTACAATTGATGCACGCATTGGCTGTTGCTAAAAAGGGCCGCCCAAGGATAACGGGGATTTATTTCTTAGGATTAGGTTCATGTTCCATATCAAGGACAATGAAATCTACTGGAAAATAGAATTTGTCTACCTTGACAAGAACATCTTCAATTATCCCACGTGGTGTTTTTACAGATCGATCAGCCAATTGAAGGGATACCGAGGTTGGTTTTAACTCACCTAACCCAAGTTTCTCATAAACTGAATAAGGTAAAAGGTTGACACTTGCCCCTAGATCTAAGAGTGCTCGATCAATGAAATTATTTCCTAAGACACAGGAGATGGTGGGAGCACCAGGATCTTTGAATTTCGGAGGGGTGTTGTGTTGGAGAATAGAACTCACTTGATCAGTTAGGAAGACCTTTTTAGGCACATGTGTCCTAGATTTTCGCTTTTGTGTGCAAAGGTCTTTGAGGAATTTGGCATAGGAGGGAACTTGTCTAATAGCATCAAGAAGTGGAAGGTTGATTTTCACTTGTTTGAAAACCTCCATTATTTCCTCTAGTGAAGTTCCCTTTTTGCCAAAGGGAGAGGGTGAATTAAGAGCTTCAGGATATGGGGCCTTTGGGATATGAGTTTTGGCAGAAGGTGGACTAGGTGAAGAAGAAGAAGAAGGTTTTTCATTTGACACATTTCTATCCTCTTCTTCATCTTCCTTATTGTTGTCCTCCCCAATCTTATTGTCTACTACACGTCCACTCCTTAGGGTAGTCAAAGCATTGGCTTGTTCATGATGAATTGCATTTAGTTGATTTTCTTGAGCCATGTATTGTCCCCTAGGATTACTTAGTGGTTGGCTTGGAAGCTTTCCTTCCTCTCGCTTGTTTAGTGCATTAGCTAGTTGACCCATTTGGGATTCTAGCTTGGCGATTGATTGCGTATGAGAGTGCACTAATTGTGTAATGGTTTCCAAACCTTGAAGGGCGTTCAACACTTTCTCCTCAAAGGCTGTGTTTCTTTGGGGTGGAGGAGGAGTGTGTTGAAATTGAATCGAGGGACGGTAGGGATGAATATTTTGTGGGGTTTGAAAATTCTGAGGATTTTGAAAATTTTGGGAGTAGGGTTGGGCTGTGTTCGAAGCTTGCTGCTTCCAAAAAAAGTTTGGATGATTTCGCCATCCCGGGTTATATGTATTGGAAAATGGGTCATTACCCGGTCTAGGCTGTGTTTGAGCAGCATTGATGTGTTCTTGCACGAGTTCGGGGAATTGGGGCGCTGAGGGGCACTCATGAATAGGGTGGGATGGGCTAGAACAAATAGTACACACTTGTGCTTGGGAAGAGTTCATGTAATGCCCACCTATCATCAGTTGGTCAATCTTATGGGACAATGCATCTACCTTGCTAGACAGGTCCATAGAATGACTTATCTCACAAATGGTCCCTTTTCTTTGAGAACTCGGGGGTGCTTGACGAGAACATGAAGCATGGTGGAGGGAGTTTTCATTAAGATTTTCAAATAATTTCCATGCTTCATGTTCATTTTGAAGCATAAAAGTGCCCCCGCATGCAGCATCGATCATCTGACGGTTTCGTTCTGTCAATCCGTCATAAAAACATTGCACTAGTTGCCACTTAGGTATTTGATGATGAGGGCATTTACGGATTAGGTCCCTAAATCTCTCCCAAGTTTCATGAAATTCTTCTCCCTCAGTTTGGGAGAAGCTTGTAATGGCACGTCTAAACTGGTTCGTTCTTCCTATGGGAAAGTATTTTTTAAGGAATTCTTGTTGCATTTGATCCCAAGAACGAATTGAGTTAGCTTCTAAAGAATTCAGCCATTGTTTGGCTCTATCTTTAAGGGAGAAGGGGAATAACCTAAGTTTCAAGGCATCATCAGTGAAGTTCTGAATCTTGACGGTGGTGCAAATCTCAAGAAATTCATCTAAATGTTTGTAGGGGTCTTCGTTGGTGAGCCCATAAAAAGATGGGAGCATTTGGATCACACTAGACTTTATTTCATATTGTACAGCTGCTACCTCAGGTAATCGAATGCAAGATGGGGAAGTGTAAATAGTGGGAGTAAAGTACTCCCTCAGGAGTTTGGGTTGTTCTTCAGCCATCTTAAGAGGTGGGGATGATCCTAATGTTTTGATCTTAGCTCGAATGTTCCTAAGGGTTCGTTCTATTTCAGGGTCAAAAGGTAATAGGTTTCGTACTCTAGAACGACTACCGTGCATACACTAGTACTCGATCAATCAAGCATGCAATAAAAGAGAAAAGCATATCAATCCTAGTCTTTGTCCTAAAATCACTAGACAGCTCCTAACTGGTTTGAAGAGGGCACCTAAGCCTCCAATCCGGTCTAATGAACCGAGTTGACCAGGTAAGCTCCCAGGTAAGTGGAGGGGTCACGATGCGTTCGCAAAGGTCCCACTTAAAACCCACTTGCCTCGAACAGATGAACTGTCTCCCTTATAGGGACAAAGCTTGCCTAGACATCAACTAAGCCACAGAGCGAAATTGGTGCAACTTTCGGTGATCTTCATCCTATTGAGCTCGAATGTCCCTAGGAGCCAACGTCTAATTGATTTTAATTAAAGTGACACTATGTGAGATTGAGTTCACCTAAGTTGGGCAAGAGTCCGGTGATGAAATCCGGCTCTTATCTTGTTGGGGTGATTGCCCTTACTAAGTGCAAATGAATTGGTGTATGTGTATCAGGCATGCATTCACAATTTTGCTGTAATTAAAATCAAACGATCACCACAAAATTTCAAACCAATAATTAATTTAAATAAAAAAAGTTTAGAGGTTACCAAAGGGAATTTCCCCAGCAATTTATTTTTTTTTTTTTTTGCAAACCTCTACAGCATTTCTTTTCCGGCAGTTCTCCTTTTGATCATCCCAGATTCTTTTTTTTTTCGATTCCTGATAAAATAAATAAATAAATAAATAAAAATTAGTAAGGGAGAAAAAGAAGATAAGAAAAGTAACAATAATAGAAAATTTTTTTTAATTTTTTTTTAATTTTTTTAAATAATTTTTTTTAATAAGAAAAATAACTATGCTAGCAATCTCCGGCAACGGCGCCAAAAATTGATCGGTTCTTTTCAATTTCAAAAATAAATCACGCAATAGCACGTATCCTTTAGGATAGTGATTACGGGTGTCGGTCCACAGGGATTGGAGAATAAGTTATTTTTCTTTTAAAAATAAATCAAGAAGAAGGATTTGCTAACTTGATTTAACTAAATTAATCTACGAGTACGAATTGAAATTTTATCAAAGTAAATAGATCTAGGGTTTGGAATCCACCACATAGCATTGCATCAAGGATTGTGTTCTTAATTTTTATCTTTTGGAGAGGCATGCAATTTTGGCTACAAGCCTTTTTAAAATAAAAGCATACATAGTGTTAGGAAGATCCATCTTCGGTGTAGCATGAAGTGTCTACCTAAGTATGCTAATCTAGGATGCAGCACACTTCATCTTCCTAGGCATGGATCATCTTAGACTACTTTAGCAAACATGATTAGTAACTAGCATGCTCGAAATTTAAATATCATAAAGAAATATTTCATTGAAAATAAGAATTTAAACAAGCTCCAAAATAATAAAAAAAGTAAAAACTACAATTGCCCTGATACATTGCTAGGGCTTCATCCAGCCCTAGATTGGATGTTTAGCCAAGCATGGCTTCCGGACGACCTCCCATCTTCAAATGAAATTGATCAACTCCCATTATTCCCAAAATATCAAAACTATTCTCTTTCCTCCCCTTTTTCTCTCTTTTTTTATTTCTTTTTCTCTCTTTTCTTTCGGCTGGTGTCTTCTTTTCTTCACCGAAACAGGGGTCTCCCCTGTTTCTTTCTTCTCCACCCAGCTCCCCCCCATCGAACGCCACCCTCCTCCTTTTATAGATCCCCACCAAGAAAACGGTGGATCCATGATTTCGCGTGGAGAGGAGGAAGAACGCGTGCGTGATCGTTGGGACGGAATCCATAGGATCGGCTGGAGCTGACCGTGGGATGGAGGCGCTAATCCGGAAAAAGCTGGCTGGGTGGCTGAATCATGGGAGTCTGGGATCTCGGAGAAGACGGGAACGGAGCTAGAGACGGATGCCGATCCGGGAGGAGCTGCATTACCGGCTGCTGGGAAGGAGATGAATCCGGAGATGTTGGCTGCCGCTGGAAAGGACTGATGCGGAAGAGCGGGATCTCAGCTGCGGATGAAGAGGCGGAGGAATTGTGAAGAGAGGCTGAACCGCGTGGAAGATTTTGTGGAAGATCTCTCAGGCTGGAACGGGTTGATCGGAGGAGTGGTCGCTGGCGGTTGGAGCGGCTCGTTGATTGCAGCGGAGGCGTGGTCGCTGGCGGAACATCCGGGATGAAGACAATGCCACAGTTGGATGCGGAAGACGCCCGGCTGATTTCCCTCTTGGGTTTGGCACGCGGCTGAGGGAGGATCGGGTTGTGGATCTGGCTGGCGGGCTCGACGGGAGGAGCCGTGGACGGTCGGGATGCTTACGGGGAGGAAGAAGATGAACAGTAGGATTAGTTTTGTTATATATTTTTTTTGTAACACTGTTCATATGAACAGTGTTTTCACGGGACACTGTTCATATGAACAGTGAATCATGGATATTCAATTATTATTATTATTATTATTTTTGTTTTAAAATTATAAATTTTATATGAAGGCAGGTAAGGAATTGGTTGGGAATTGACTTTGGGTTTGAGGTGGGTCATGATGGTTGACTTGTCCTTGAGCCCATTGTCATTTAAATTTAATTCTTGCTAAGCTGCTTCAGATCGAACTCGACTAGACAAGACTAAAAACAGGACCGTGACCTAATAAAAAGGGTTCATCAAACCTTTGCCCCATACATAATTAATTATAACTTTCGATCGAATCAGGACCAAAACCTATTTAATCATAGCCTTAGCTTGATTACAACTCCATCAGGTTACTAAACCGGGTCAACACAATCTCCTCCTTATATGTTTTCATGAAAAATTACAACCAGGAGAGAGACAAGTTCAAAGCCTGTTTTAAGAAAAGAATTATTTACCTCTTACCATATTTTAAATTTGTTTCAATGTTTATTCAATTTTATGGTAGAGTATGTATTTATTAGTTTAAGAACATTGATAAGTGCTATGAAAAGATAACTAAATTATAAATTATTCAGCACTTATCACTTGCGCCGGTTGCCATGTGTCCGCTGTGGTTTGAATGTGTAGCTTGCTGTCGGGCTGAAGTTGTGCTTTGTGCTTGTTGCCCCTTCACGCGGATCCTTGACATGGCTTGCTGCTGGCCTTTGGTTCGGCAGCCTGCTGCATCTAGGCCGCCCATGATTCTGCTCGCCTGATAGCTATGGGAAAGCCTGCAGGCTTCCCCTTCGGTTTTGCCTTGGCGCACATGGGAATTGCTTGGGCGGAGGCTGGGGCGCCGCTGCTGGGGCTGCTGCCATGTGGCGCGGCCAGTTATGGCCGCGCGCCTGGTCGGGCGGCTCTACTGGGCGCGCTGCCATGTGGCCCTGTTTGCGCGCTTGGTTGGGCGCTTCTGCTGGGCGCGCTGCCTTGTGGTCCTGGCTGGGCGTGATGCTGGGCGCCTTGCTCGGCTGTGCTGCCATGTGTCTTGCCCTGCTGTTTTAGGCAGGGCGCGCTTGTCTTGATGGCTGCATTGCTCGGTTGGGCGCCACTTGGACTTTGGCCAGGTTCTTGCTAATTCTGTCGGGCGCGCACATGCCAATGGTTGTGCGCTGACTTGGCTTCCCCTCGGCTGACTTGGGCGCAATGTGCGCGGGCTCGTGCCGGGTTGCCGATCTTGACCCTTTGGCTTGGATTGTGCTTGGGCCTTCTCCTCTTGTACGCGCGTGCCTAGGTGCGCGCGCACGGGCTGGTGCCCCTGGACATCGGCCATGACCATGCCCATCAGTGGCATGCGTGTAGCAGGCTGCTGCGCGTGTGCTGGGTGCTGGCGCGGCGTGGGCTGGTGTCCTGGCAGTGCACTGGGCCACTTTGGCTGAGGCGAGGTTCGGCTGCCAGAACCTCGCCAGGACTTGGTCTGGGCGGTTGGGTCGGCCGGGCGCTGGGACGTGGGTCGGCCCGACTGGGAGATGGGCGCGCGCTGCTGGCTGGGCTCGGGTGCGGGCGCACGCAGGGGCGCGCGCTGCAGGCCGGGCGTGGGCGCGCGCAGGGGCGCGCGTGGGGGCGCGTGCTGCAGTGTGGTCGCGCGCGGGTGTGCGCGCTGCAAGGCTGGTGCGCGCGTGTGCGCGCGCTGCATGGCTGGTGCGCGCGGGTGCGCGCGCTGTAGGGGTGCGCGCGGAGGGCCGCGCGCCTGCTATGGCTGATGTGCGCGTGGTCGGCCGCGCGTGGCTGGTCTGGGTGCACCGTGGCTGACGCGCTGCTGCGGGCGCGCGCAGAGGGCTGCGCGCGGGGGCTGTGGCTGGGGCTGATTCCCACTGTTTGGACTTGCTTCCAAACAGTGGAGGTTGGCTTCTTCTTGGTTTGACTCGGCCATTTGCTTCAATGCTCGGCTGGTTGATGCTCTTTGGCGTGAGGCTTTCATGGGGTCCATAACATCCCCCCCTTCTTGAAGAGCATCCTTGTCCTCAAGGATGAAGCCCGGATATCTCCTTTGGATTTCTTCATAATCTTCCCATGTAGCTTCTTCTTGGGGAGTACCACGCCAATGTATTAATACTTGCCAAACCGGTTTCCGATGCTTACCTCTCCTCAATATTCGATAATTTAGTGCTTCATAGGGTTGGAGGAGTAGTCTTCCTTCTTCATCAAAGGTGGGTAACTCCGGTTAAATGAGGGTAGGATCCCCCACCCTTTCTTTTAACCAAGAGACGTGGAATACCGGATGGAGTTGTGAGGTTGAGGGTAACTCCAATCGATATGCTACGTTCCCGATTCTTTCAAGAATTTTGAAGGGCCCATAATATTTTTTTGATAATTTGAAGCTAAACTTTTTTCTAAGGGCCTTTTGCTTTTTTGGATTAATCTTCACATAAACATATTGACCGGGTTCAAATGTTACCTCTCGATGCTTTTGATCATAGTATCTCTTCATTCGTTGTTGAGCTTTGGCAAGTTCCCTTTTTGCATTGGCTAAAGCTTCGTCTCTTGCCATCAATTGTTGATCTACCTCATGGGTTTGAGCGGTGCCTCTTTCATAGGACGCCAGGGTTGGTGGAGGCCGTCCGTAGACAAGTTGAAAAGGACTTGTGTTGATGGCCGAATGATGTGATGTGTTGTACCAAAATTCGGCCCATGCGAGGTACTCCTCCCATTTGCTTTGTTGATAGTGGCAAAAGCATCTCAAGTATTGCTCCAATGTTCGGTTGACCACTTCGGTTTGGCCATCCGTTTGCAGGTGGTAGGATGAACTTGCTTTGAGCTTGGTTCCTTGTAGAGTGAACATCTCCTTCCAAAAATCACTTAGAAAAATTCTGTCCCGGTCGGAGATAATAGTCCTTGGTATCCCATGTAACCGGACTATGACTTCTACAAAGGTCTTGGCTATGGTTTTGGCGGTATAAGGGTGTTTGATGCCTACAAAGTGTGCATACTTGCTAAGTCTATCCACCACGACCAAGATAACTTCATGCCCATGGCTAAGAGGAAGGCCTTCGATGAAATCCATGGATAGGTCTTCCCAAATCATCCCGGGTATAGGAAGGGGTTGTAGGAGTCCCGGGGGTGCCCTAGGGTCATACTTTATGGCTTGGCAAACATCACATTGGGTTACCAATTTTTTGACCTCCGATTTCAATCCCTCCCAAAAGAAGAAATGTTTGATGCGTACATATGTACGAACCCACCCCGAATGACCTCCTTCTTTGCTACTATGGAAGTGATCTAAGATGTCTTTTCTTAAGTTGGGAACATTGGGGACATAGACATACCCTTTGTAGAAGATGAGACCATCCCGGATTTTGAAGTTGGCCACTCCCTCGGCTGCGGCTTCCACCTTTTCGATGATCTCTTGAGATCGGCTGTCAAGCTTGGTGGCTTCACGAATCCGGTCCCAAATTCGCCAATCAGCTCCACTTATGGCAATGCAAGTGGACTCTTCTTCTTCGGGTGGTAAGTGGGCAGCAAGAGGAATGGGATTTGCTTCTTTGTCAAGAGTGTGGTCATTCTTACTTGCTGAAATTTCTGCTGCAGTTAGAGTTACTGCAGCTTCTTCATTAGTGATGAGACTTGGTTGGTTCTCATGTTGGATCATGAAGGCACGTCCGGTGTCTTCCCCGGATGATGTGTTGTCATGATGATCCTCATCTGAATTTTCTGCATCTTCAGAATTTTCAGGGTCCTCCTCAAGCTCTATCACAAATGCTTGGCCTCGGTTGCAGCGGTGGCCCTTTTCCCATTTCTTCCCGCACTTGTAGCATAGGCCCTTGTCGAAGAACCTTTGGAGCTCTTCCCGGGAAAGTCGTTTCACCTCATTGGGCTGCGGTTTGGGAGAGGTTGCTGCAGAATTTTGAGGCTTTAATTGCATGGGTTTGGAGTCCTTGCGGTTGATTGGCTCCTTGGTTGGCCGTCGGTCATGGAAGTTGCTTTGATCCATGATTTCGGCCATCCTCATGGCATCTTGAAGTCGAGTAGGCTGTTTGAGCTTGATCTCCTTGGATAGCCATGATTTGAGTCCATCCACGAATGTGCCAAGGAGTGCTTCTTCGGACCACCCTTCCACCATGGTTTGTAGTTGGCGGAATTGGTCGATGTAGTCTTGAACTTTGCCTTCTTGCTTCAATTTGGCCAATTGGCCATGATGATTGATGGTCGGCGATAGTCCCCATTGCTTCAAGAACTCATCCATGAACTCCGTCCATCCCAATGGATTCCCCTCTCTAGCATAGAGGTTCCTTAGCCACCTCCACCATCGGTTGGCCCTCCCCTCCAAGTGATAGGAAGCTAGAGTCACCTTTTCCTCCCTAGGAATTTCGTACACTAGGAAGTATTGCTCTACCCTATCCAACCACTCATAAGGGTCACCTCCTCCAAAAATAGGGAAATCGATCTTTGGTTTCCGGATCCTATCATGCCGATCCGAAACCCTAACATCATCTTCTTCTTCTCTTCTCCTCCTTTCCTCTCTTTCTCTCCGGCCATGAGGCCTTCGATGTAGAGGACTCCTTTGGGGCTCACTCTCCTCTCCCTCATACTCTCTTGGCCGATCCTCCTCATGGATACCATCGGCCCATCTTTCAAAGGGTTCTTCTCTTCCACTCCTACTTCCTCTCCTTCTTCTTTCATTTCGGAGCCCATCACTACCATTACTCTCCCTCTCTACATATCTTTTTTCTAGCCTCTCGGCATTGGCATTGCTCTCCCTCCTCATGGCGGCCAATGTCTCCATTACATTGTCTAAGACATTGCCCAACCTAGCACTACTCCCTTCAATGGCTTCAATCAACTTTTGGTTGTTTGAGTCTCCTCCCGACTCCATGACAACCCTTCTAGCTTTCTCCCTCTTGAAGACCAATCCGAACCTCCTATGGCCGTCACCCAAAGGATGATCCAGCCCTTCAATGAGTAGTATTACAAGCAAATGCACTCACCCCCAATTAGATCTTACAAGATAAAATGGAAAACAAAGATCTAATTTTCAGACCTAATATGAATTACAATGAGTGTGTAGATCCGAAAGAGCTTACGTCACCACTTGAGATCGACCTTCCGTGGGTCTCAAACTAGTCGAGCTCCCGACGATCTCCTTGAAGAATCCTCTCAATGAAAGCACCAGTGTTGGGTACCCGGGGACTTGCGGTCCCTATCCCCGGCCCAATCCTCCAATTGATGTGGCTCGGTTGCCTTGTACTTTGGGACCGACTTGTGGGTAATGCGGCTCTTCTTGTTGTCTTTGGCCTTCACCAATGCTTAGTCCACACAAGAGAAATGGCAAAGGAAATGAATCGATGATGTGGGAAAGAAAACTGAGATTCAATTCCAAGAGGACAACGATTACATGGAATGGTTGGCCAAGGGACGGGAAGTGTCCTTGCCCTATCCTAAGAACAATCTAAGGGGAGTGATATGCTCCTCCTTAGCCCAAGCCTTTCGGCCGAATGACCCCTAAGGGATGAAACCCTTTACAAGACTCTAAGTCAAATTGATATGATAAAAGATAGCTTCCTCGGCCTTAAGGGCCTCTACTTATAGGCCTAATGCCTTATTGGCTACATGCCTTCGAAATTCAAAATGGGATTTGGCCGACTTCATTTGAATTTGAATTCAAATGCATTCGGCCATGTGCTTCATGAGTTGCTTGGCCGGCTTCGGTTTGAATTTGGATTCCAACCTTCTAAGGAAGGTCTTCAAGTTGGTGCTTGCGCCGGTTGCCATGTGTCCGCTGTGGTTTGAATGTGTAGCTTGCTGTCGGGCTGAAGTTGTGCTTTGTGCTTGTTGCCCCTTCACGCGGATCCTTGACATGGCTTGCTGCTGGCCTTTGGTTCGGCAGCCTGCTGCATCTAGGCCGCCCATGATTCTGCTCGCCTGATAGCTATGGGAAAGCCTGCAGGCTTCCCCTTCGGTTTTACCTTGGCGCACATGGGAATTGCTTGGGCGGAGGCTGGGGCGCCGCTGCTGGGGCTGCTGCCCCTGGTCGGGCGGGCGCGCTGCCATGTGGCCCTATTTGCGCGCTTGGTTGGGCGCTTCTACTGGGCGCGCTGCCTTGTGGTCCTGGCTGGGCGTGATGCTGGGCGCCTTGCTCGGCTGTGCTGCCATGTGTCTTGGCCTGCTGTTTTAGGCAGGGCGCGCTTGTCTTGATGGCTGCATTGCTCGGTTGGGCGCCACTTGGACTTTGGCCAGGTTCTTGCTAATTCTGTCGGGCGCGCACATGCCAATGGTTGTGCGCTGACTTGGCTTCCCCTCGGCTGACTTGGGCGCAATGTGCGCGGGCTCGTGCCGGGTTGCCGATCTTGACCCTTTGGCTTGGATTGTGCTTGGGCCTTCTCCTCTTGTACGCGCGTGCCTAGGTGCGCGCGCACGGGCTGGTGCCCCTGGACATCGGCCATGACCATGCCCATCAGTGGCATGCGTGTAGCAGGCTGCTGCGCGTGTGCTGGGTGCTGGCACGGCGTGGGCTGGTGTCCTGGCAGTGCACCGGGCCACTTTGGCTGAGGCGAGGTTTGGCTGCCAGAACCTCGCCAGGACTTGGTCTGGGCGGTTGGGTCGGCCGGGCGCTGGGACGTGGGTCGGCCCGACTGGGAGATGGGCGCGCGCAGGGGCGCGCGCTGCTGGCTGGGCTCGGGTGCGGGCGCGCGCAGGGGCGCGCGCTGCAGGCCGGGCGTGGGCGCGCGCTGCTGGCTGAGCGCAGGCGCGCGCGGGGGCGCGCGCTGCAGTGTGGTCGCGCGCGGGTGTGCGCGCTGCAAGGCTGGTGCGCGCGGGTGCGCGCGCTGCATGGCGGATGCGCGCGGGTGCGCGCGCTGCTGGGGTGCGCGCGGGTGCGCGCGCTGCTGGGGTGCGCGCGGGTGCGCGCGCTGCTGGGGTGCGCGCGGAGGGCCGCGCGCCTGCTGTGGCTGATGTGCGCACGGTCGGCCGCGCGTGGCTGGTCTGGGTGCGCCGTGGCTGACGCGCTGCTGCGGGCGCGCGCAGAGGGCTGCGCGCGGGGGCTGTGGCCGGGGCTGATTCCCACTGTTTGGACTTGCTTCCAAACAGTGGAGGTTGGCTTCTTCTTGGTTTGACTCGGCCATTTGCTTCAATGCTCGGCTGGTTGATGCTCTTTGGCGTGAGGCTTTCATGGGGTCCATAACACGCTCCCGCCTTTGCCGCGGCGCACGGGCGCCGCCGCCGTCCGGCCGTCGCGGCGGCCGCGCACGGCACTTCGGCTTCCTCCGTCGGCCCTCCCGGGACGCGCGACCCGTGCGACCGGGACGCGCATCCCGTGCGACCGGGACGCGTGTCCGGGCCGTTCCCGTTTGCAACGCTCCTCGGTACTTTGGAACGCTTGGGGTGGGCTTTGGGCGGATGCCCCGCTGGGGTGGTAGGGAGGGGGGGCTGCTGCCGCCGCGGCGGGCCTTCCGCTCCACTCTGCACAAGTCCGTCGCTCGTTCGGATGGGCCACGCACAGCGGGCCCACGACGGAGCCGGCACGCTCCTTCCGCTGGCGCGGCGCTCGGTCTACGCCTCCGGCCGGCCGTTGCGGCGGCCGTGCACGGCGCTTCGGATCGGTCGGCCCGTCGTCCCGTCCCTGACGAAGTTTTCGCGGCCGCGCGCGCGCGGAGTTGGATCGGCCTTACTTGGTCCGATCCTTCGCCCTCGCATGTTGTGTGGGCTCGGTCCCGTCCCGTTCGGTGAAATCTTTGTCCGCTCTGGTGCGTCCCTGTGGGTTCCTTTGTCGGTTTTGCGGGTTCGGCCGGGCCTTCCGTGCCGGCCCGTCGGCTCGCTCGGATGGGCCCCGCGGAGTTGGCCCACGACGGAGCCGGCACGCTCCTTCTGCTGGTGCGGCGCTCGGTCTACGCCTTCGGTCGGCCCTTGCGGCGGCCGTGCGCGGCGCTTCGGATCGGTCGGCCCGCCTTCCCATCCCTCACGAAGTGTTCGCGGCCACGCGCGCGCGGAGTTGGATCGGCCTTACTTGGTCCGATCCGTCGCCCTCGCATGTTGCGTGGGCTCGGTCCTGTCCCGTTCGGTGAAATCTTTGGCCGCTTTGGTGCGTCCCTGTGGGTTCCTTTGTCGGTTTTGCGGGCTCGGCGCCGGGCCTTCCGCGCCGGTCCGTCGGCTCACTCGGACGGACCGTGCGCAGGTGGTCCCCGACGGAGCCGGCACGCTCCTTCCGCTGGCGCGGCGCTCGGTCTATGTGTGGAGTGATTGATCATAACCCTATTTGATTTTGATGAGCTCAAAGCATCTGAGTATATCTCTTGTTTACTAATGAATTCAATTGAGTGTTTCAGTGAAAATCTTGTCTAAAGTGTTTCTAGACTTGGTTCATAATATTTTGGATAAGTTAAGAAGTCAATTTGAACCAAAGTCTGAGACTCGAGTCGACTCCAGGATATTACGAGTCGACTCCAAGCGTATCAGAATCCCTGGCACGGGCTCGAGTCGACTCCAGACCAGTACGAGTCGACTCCGACTGAGAACAGACAGATGAACAGAAAGCATCAACTCAAAACCTGTCAGCGAGTCGACTCCTGAAGTGCGCGAGTCGACTCCGATGCCTACCGAGTCGACTCCGGAGTAATATGAGTCGACTCCAAGAAGCTACAGACAGAAAAGTCAGAGAGCATTTTTTCGACCCTGAGATTCGAGTCGACTCCTGTAGAACGCGAGTCGACTTCGATGGTTGGCAGGTCGACTCCAAAGAAAGTGAGAGTCGACTCTCAGTGGAACACAAGGCAAAAGTCAGAGAACCGTTTTCGGACTCTGAGATTCGAGTCGACTCCCGCAATACGCGAGTCGACTCCAAGACAGCGCGACCCAAAAAGACAGAAGATCAATTTGTTGTCTCTGAGAGCCGAGTCGACTCCCAGACAGCTCAAGTCGACTCCAAGGCAGCGGTACACCAAAAAGGCAGAAGACTAAGTTTCGGAAACTGAGAGCCGAGTCGACTCTGGGGAAGTTCGAGTCGACTCCAAGACTGGACGAGCCAAAAGACAGAAGATCGGGAGTTCGGGCTCTGAGCGCCGAGTCGACTCCCAGGATTGTCGAGTCGACTCGAGCGGACCAAATTGAAAAGTTGATCTACGGATTTCATGGGAGGAGCCAACTCCGAAAATGCCAAGTCAGCTCCAGAAGTTGGCGAGTCGACTCCGGGTCAAGACGAGTCGACTCCCAGTCGAAGAGGCTACTTTAATTCAAATCTGGAACAGTTGCCGAGTCGACTCCAGAAAAGCATGAGTCGACTCCCGCTACAGCCGAGTCGACTCCTGATCGCGCGAGTCGACTCCAACCCCAACGGACATATTGTCAGGTTGTGCAGAGTATGCAGAACGGGCAGAAAAAGGTGTCTAACGGCTAGTTTCCGTGGGGGATGGCTTAAATAGCCACAGAGGACTGTAGCAAGAGAAAAAACGACCATTCCATTCAAAGAGATCAAGCTTTCATTCTCTGCAAGTTGGTTTTCAACGAAAAGAGGAAAGAGCGGCATTAACTCCATCCAACTTCCTCTTCCCAGCATTTAAAGAAGACTCCTCCTGTATTCAAGTCGACCAGACATTCAAGAGGAGACCCGAAGTTCAAGAAGCCCTACTCAACTCCAACTCAAACGTGTTTGAGGGCTTCTAACCTCTCTTCAGTTTATATTGTTATTTATCTGCTTTTGAGAAGCTTTGTTTTTCTGTTTGTCCTTTTCTTTACATCTTATCTTTGCTTGGTTCAATCGGGGGATTGAATCAAGGGTGTAGAGGTTGGTTGGTGAGCCGAGTGTAAAACCAACGTGTAAGGGTTCGATTGTGATCCCGGGAAAACAATCGGGGTTGGTTCTAGTCGGTGAGCCTGGAAAAACCGACCGAGTTCGTTGTGAGCTCGTAAAACAACAAGTTTGGTTGTGAGCTTGGAAAACAACCGGCTGTAATCCAAGGGGTTATAGTGAATTCCCAAGTAAGACTTGGGGAGTGGACGTAGGAGCAAGGGTTAGCTCCGAACCACTATAAAAACTTTGTGTTTGTGATTGATTGTCTCTTTCTATTTCTCTCTTTTCATTCACAGCACATAGTAACTAATTAATCATCACGCTAAAGCATTAATTAGTCATCCACAAACGTTTTAAATAGCTAAATTATTTTAAAACCCAATTCACCCCCCCTCTTGGGTTGTCTATCTGGGCAACAAGTGGTATCAGAGCCTAAACTCTTCTACCCTAAGAGTAAAAGATCGAAATGACAACCCCATTTGGATCTTCCCACATTGAGGGTCAGTCCACCCAAAGACCCCCATTCTTTAATGGATCCGATTACTCATATTGGAAGGCTAGGATGAGAATATTCATCCAAGCCCAAGACTATGAGATGTGGACCATTGTATCAAATGGACCATACATCCCATCCATCTATGTAGAGGGGGTCACTGTACCCAAACTAGAAAAGGATTGGGATGAACATGACATGAGAAAGGCACAACTCAATTCTAAAGCAATGAATGTGCTTTACTGTGCGTTAGATAGGAATGAATTCAATAGAGTCTCTACTTGCAATTCTGCAAAAGAGATTTGGGACAGACTTGAAGTGACCCATGAGGGCACGAATCAAGTCAAAGAATCCAAAATAAATATATTAGTTCATAAGTATGAACTATTTAAGATGGATTCAAATGAAACAATCACTAGCATGTTCACTAGGTTTACTGACATTGTCAATGGCCTAAAAAGCCTTGGCAAAAACTATACTAACAGTGATCTTGTCAGAAAAATTCTTCGCTGTCTACCAAGATCATGGGAAGCCAAGGTGACGGCAATCCAAGAAGCCAAGGACTTGAACAAGCTTCCACTTGAAGAGCTCCTTGGATCCCTAATGACTCACGAGCTAACCATGAAGCAACACAACGAAGAGGAGTCCTCCCATAAGAAAAAGGTAATAGCTCTTAAATCTACATCATCTAACAAGGACTTGTCTTGCAGTAGCAGCAGTGAAGAAGAGGATCATGAGGGAGATGATGATGAGGCTCTTCTAGTGCGCAAGTTCAGAAAATTCATCAACAATAAAAAGTCCTTTCATCAAAGGAGAGGCCCCTCAAATTCCTACCGCAAGGATAAAGGTAAGGAAAGGGAAAGTGAGGGGATTGGTTGCTATGAGTGCAAAAAGCCGGGACACATCAGAGCTGAGTGTCCCTTACTAAAGAAGAGCAGCAAGTACAAGAAGAAGAAAGCCCTTGTCACCACCTTATCGGACTCCGACGCATCATCTTCATCATCGGATGAAGAACAAGAAGAAAAGGCCAATTTCTGCTTCATGGCCAATAAAAATGAGGTAACGTCCGAAACGCATCTAGATTTTACATTTGATGAATTGTATGATGCATTTAATGAATTAATGATAGAATATAAGGCTATAAACCTTAAGAACAAAGAGCTAAAGCTAGCTAATCAATCTTACTTACATAAATACGATAAATTAGTTAAGGATAAGGACTCTATCACCAAAGAAAATTTAGAACTTAAGACAAGCAATCAACTCTTAACTCAAAAGACTAATACCTTGAGTAAAGATATTGAAAAACTAACTAAGGAAATTTCAGAACTTAAAAATAATAAACAAATCTTAAACGAGAATGTCATAAAAGATTTAAACATTCTAAAAACCTAAAAACAAACTCTAACTAAAGAACTTGAAAAGTACAAACCTTTGGTTGAAAAATTTACATATAGTTCAGAAAAACTGAATATGATACTTAATAGTCAACGAGCCGTATTTAATAGAGCGGGTTTAGGATATAAACCTAAAAATAAGCAAAAACTTCTTAGTAACTTCTTTGTTAAAGCTGGAGAAAGCAAAACTAAGAAAGTAACCTGCTTTTGTTGTGGAACTGTAGGACATAAAGCAAACATATGTGACTATAGGAAAGAAAAAACTAAAAGAAAAATTAAAAGGGTATGGGTTCCAAAAGGAACCAATATGACTAACCATGAAGGACCCAAGAAAACTTGGGTACCTAAGATTATATGATCTGCTTGTGTAGGAGTGTCTTGCAGCCAAGGTCAACAAAAATTGCTGGTATTTGGACAGTGGCTGCTCAAGATACATGACGGGTGACAAGGATCAATTCTTCACCCTTGAAGCTAAGAAGGGAGGTGCTGTGACTTTTGGAGACAACAACCAAGGTCACATCATTGGTATTGGTAAAGTTCAAATTACCCCTTCTACTTTTATTGATAATGTTAGATATGTTGATGGTCTTAAGCATAATTTATTAAGCATTAGTCAATTATGTGATAGAGGCTATAATGTTATGTTTAAACCATCACTATGCATCATAACAAACCCAACCGACAATAGTTTAGTTTTTAAAGGAATAAGACGTGGGAATGTGTATGTTGTAGATCTTGAGGATCTTGCCAAACACAACCCATGCTTAGTTGTTAATGAAACTAAAGACAATGATGCTAGTTGGTTATGGCACCGTAAGTTAGGTCATGCAAGCATGGACACAATATCCAAACTAGTTAAAAGAGATTCTGTGATAGGTTTGCCAAAATTAAAGTTTGAAAAGAATAAAATTTGTGAAGCATGTCAATTTGGCAAACAATCAAGGAACTCCTTTAAATCTATAAATTGTGTCTCAACTTCTAGACCTCTAGAACTACTACACATGGACCTATTCGGACCAACTAGAACCACAAGCCTAGGTGGAAATAAATATGGTCTAGTTATTGTAGATGATTATTCTAGATACACATGGGTCATGTTCTTAGCTCATAAGGATCAAGCATTTTCTGTTTTCAAGAAATTCCATAAGGAAGTAACCAATGCTAGAGATACCTCAGTAATAGCTATTAGAAGTGACCATGGTACCGAATTTGAAAATCAGTTATTTGATGAGCTTTGTAGTAAAAAGGGGATAACTCATAATTTCTCTGCACCTAGAACACCACAACAAAATGGAGTTGTGGAGAGGAAAAATAGAACTCTAGAAGAAATGGCTAGAACTATGTTATGTGAAAGTAACCTCCCTAAGTACTTTTGGGGAGAAGCCATTAACACTTCTTGTCATATATTAAATAGAGTTTTATTGAGACCCATTATAAAGAAAACACCTTATGAACTTTGGAAAAACAGAAAACCAAAGGTAAATTACTTTCATGTTTTTGGATGTAGGTGTTTTGTTCATAATAATGGGAAAGACAATCTAGGAAAATTTGATTCTAAATCTGATGAGGGCATATTCTTAGGATACTCTACAACTAGTAAAGCATATAGAGTCTTTAATAAAAGGACCCTAGTTATAGAAGAATCCATACATGTTGTCTTCGATGATTCTAGTGATATTTCTTCTAGCAAGAGAGTTAATTTTGATGATGATACGGAAATTCTTGAAGAAAAGATTGATGAGATGACATTACAAGATAACAATCAAAAATTAATTGAACATGCATCATCAAGCCAAGAGACTATAGTAGATCATGGGCTAACTAAAGCTTGGAGGTATGCTCACGGGCATCCTAAGGAATTAATTCTAGATGATCCGTCTCAACCTATTAGGACTAGAGCATCCCTTAGGAACTTAAACACTCATCTAGCTTTCGTTTCACATTTTGAGCCCAAACACATAGAAGAAGCTGAAAAAGATGTAAATTGGATAAATGCAATGCAAGAAGAATTAAACCAATTTACTAGAAACAAGGTATGGAATCTAGTCGAAAGACCATCAGAATATCCAATTATAGGTACCAAATGGATTTATAAAAATAAACTTGATGAAAATGGAATTGTAATAAGGAATAAGGCTAGACTAGTAGCAAAGGGCTATAATCAAGAAGAAGGCATAGATTTTGATGAAACCTTTGCCCCTGTAGCTAGACTTGAGGCTATTAGATTATTATTAGCATATGCATGCTCTAAGGACTTCAAACTATTTCAAATTGATGTAAAAAGTGCATTTTTAAATGGATATATTAATGAGGAGGTATATGTAGAACAACCTCCTGGTTTTGAAAATCATCAATACCCTAATCATGTATATAAATTGAACAAAGCACTCTATGGTTTGAAACAAGCACCTAGAGCATGGTATGAGAGGCTTAGCAAATTCCTATTAGAACATGAATTCTCTAGGGGTAATGTAGATACAACACTGTTTCTGAAAAGGCAAAACAAAGATATGTTATTAGTACAGATTTATGTTGATGATATTATTTTCGGTGCTACTAACAATCGCCTCTGCGAAGAATTTGCTGATTTGATGCAGAGTGAATTTGAGATGAGCATGATGGGAGAGCTGAACTACTTCCTCGGGCTTCAAATCAAACAGTCCGAAGGAGGCATCTTCATCAATCAAGCCAAATATATCAAGGAGATGCTCAAGAAGTTTGATATGGAGGGAAACAAGTCAATCAGCACCCCCATGAGCTCATCATGTAAATTAGACCAAGATGAATCAGGTAAATCTGTAGATCAGAAACTATATAGAGGTATGATAGGATCTTTACTGTATCTTACTGCAAGTAGGCCTGATATCATGTTTAGTGTTTGCATGTGTGCAAGATATCAGTCTAATCCTAAGGAATCACATCTAATTGCAGTTAAGAGAATCTTTAAATACCTAATAGGAACTAAGAACATAGGTTTATGGTATTCTAAAGAATCTAGTCTGAACTTAATAGGATATACAGATTCAGACTTTGCTGGATGTAAACTTGATAGAAAAAGCACCAGCGGGTCATGTCAATTCCTAGGAGAAAACCTAATCTCATGGTTTAGCAAGAAACAAAACTTGGTTGCATTATCTACTGCTGAAGCTGAATATGTTGCAGCCGGGAGTTGTTGTGCTCAAATCTTATGGATCAAACAACAATTAGAAGATTATGGCATTAAACAAGATAAAATACCCATTAATTGTGATAATACAAGTGCCATTAATCTAACTAAAAATCCAATTCAGCATTCAAGAACTAAACATATTGAGATAAGACATCACTTCATAAGAGATCATGTACTGAATGGTGATGTGACACTACAATTTGTTTGCACTGATGATCAATTAGCTGACATTTTTACAAAACTCCTAAGTGAAGAGAGATTTAGTGTGCTTAGGAGGGGATTAGGAGTGATTGATCCATCCTAGTGGTATTTTCCACTAGTTCACTGATTTTGATGATTAGATTTTAGCTAATATAGAGTTTCTTTTCAATGATCATCAAATCAGGGCCTAATTTAGTGTTTTTCCCTCATTCGGCACGAATATAGCATGATTTTAAGGTGCGTGCCAGGGTTCGAGACGACTCGAGCATGTTTCAGAGTCGGCTCGTAAGGGGGAGTCGACTCGCGCATTCACGGAAGTCGACTCGAGAACGATGGCAGCAGAGGGGGAGTCGACTCGCATATAGTCGGGAGTCGACTCGAGGTAAACAGGCGCATAAGGAGAGTCGACTCGCGCATATTTTGGAGTCGACTCGAGGTCGAGTCGACTCGCGACTCAGTGGAGTCGACTCGCAGTCGGGATCCGACTTTTTAACCCTAACTCCATCGTTTAGAAAACACTTATTTTCACCGCCGCCACTGTTCAAAACCCTAGAGCCGACTCCTAGATCGTCTCCGGCCGCCCCTTGGTCTTTTTCCGTCGATCTTTCATAGTCCATTAGGTTTCTCATCCCATTCTAGGTCAACCATGCCTCGCAAAGCCACTGTCCCAAGCCGGAAGAGGCCCCATTCCGCGACCGGTGCCGAGCGGCGTTCCAAGGCTCGGAACGACCCCGTGAGGCCACAACCTCCGGCTCGTTCCCCGCCGAGGGCCGTTCCCTCGAGGCCGTGTGCCGGGAAGGCGGTCTCCACCGGGAGATACGTCGATTTCGACTATCTCTCCCGGGAGGGCTTCACTATAGGAGATAGACTTAGGGCCCAGGGTTTAGAGTACTTTTGTTCCCTAGACCTCCCCACATATCCTGGCCTGATTAGAGAGTTCTATGGTACTGTCCATAGGGGGGATGGGGGAATAGAGGGAACCGTAGCCGGTGTCCCACTGTTTATTTCCGAGGATTTCGTAGCCCAAATCCTCCACCTTCCACAGTTAGGGGTGGCTCCCACACACCCCGAAGATAGGACTGAGGCCCTTACGGCCATTCTAGGGCATCCACCCCAGTCCCCTTTAGATGAGGTGTCCGCCAGCTCACTTTCAGTTGAGATGCGGCTCCTCTTGAGCATCATTTCTCGGTCTTTGTTCCCAAAGACTGGACGGTTCGACTTTGTGTCTGAGAGGGACCTAGCCCTCATGTACTACTTTCTCCAGGATACCCCCATAAACTTTCCCAAGATGATATATAGATACCTATGTGAGCCACTAGATAGACCTAGGCTCACCCTCCCCTATGGCATGTTGTTCACCCTTATCTTTAGGGAGGCCGAGATCCCTATTCCTGAGGGGAAACCCTCTCGCGCATTGCGATGGACAGATCGCATGCGTCCGGGGACCCTACATAGGATGGGGTTTCGGAAGGTAGAGGGGACCTGGGTTAGGAAGTCTTCCACCTCCACACATACCACCAGACATTCCCTTAGTCCTGAGCCAGATTCTGACTATCCTGACTTTCCCTCCACTTCTGCTCCTACCACCTCAGCCGGACCCTCTCCTCAGCTCCACCACCCATGGAGGTCCGGATCGCTCCTGAGCAGCTCCTGGAGTTGCGGCAGGAGATTGTCCGAGACCTGCGAGATGATCTGCTTAGGAAGCTCCGAGGTTCAGTGCCTGCTCCCTCTCCTGCACCCACATCTTCTGAGTTGGTCCCTTCCTTGACAGCCGTGACAGACATGACGGCCCATGTACGGAAAGAGATCTACAATGTCCGGAGCTTGATCCAGGCCCAGTTCTCCAGTATGAGCGAGGTCACGAGCACCACTCGGACGATGCGCGATGACATCCGGAAGGACATGAGCACCACTACTCAGGGGGCCGAGCGCTTGTCGAATGTGCTCATCGACAAGCTGGACGCACTTCAGAAGTCGGTGACCGAGCTCTCCACTACACATAGCAGGGCCACTTCGTCCATTATCTCTCAGCTCGGGCATGTTACAAATGCGGTCACCCTCCTCATGGAGCAGAACAGATTGAGAGGAGGAGCCACATCCTCGAGAGGAGGAGACACATCCTCGAGAGGAGGAGATACATCCTCGAGAGGAGGAGTTACATCCTCGAGGAGACCTTAGCTGTTTGTGTGTTGACATGTATTGTTTTGCTTTACTTATTGTATTCTCAAATGTATTTACATACAAATCAATACAATGAGTAGCCATATTTTCTGCAATTCTGTGCCATTTGATCTATGATTGATTGTGTGTTCTGATTACCTCCTTTTTGATACGATGACAAAAAGGGGAAGAAATATTTAATAGATATGTAAATGGAATCAACATAAAAGGAATCAAAATGAAAATTAAAACATAATTTGTTCTTAGTGGATTTGGTACCTCGAGGCTCATTATCTCTCTGTTGGGGCTCCTAATGGAGTAATCTCCAGAATCTATTCAAGGGATATTCGGAGATTAGCTGAATCCTACTCAAAAACAAATTGACAGATTTTTCCTCTAAAAACCAAAAATTTCAGTTCAAAAATTTCAATGCATTAAAAGAAAATTTAGAGAATCAAAACAAAGTAGGATGCGTATGTTGAGGGGGAGAATCTGAATTTTTAAGAAAGCTAAATCATTAAATATATATAAGCCAAACAATTGATTGCATGATATGAAGGCTTATATAATTCCAAATGAAAGGGGGAGCTTTAATTCCAAAATTTATTGTTTCACACCTTTCAAGCTTGGATAAATTAAATAATCAGACACTTGAATTCATTTATGGATTTTATTTCCTTGTTTATTGAGCAATTCACTTTACATATACTCAATATTTTGTCATCATCAAAAAGGGGGAGATTGTGGAGTGATTGATCATAACCCTATTTGATTTTGATGAGCTCAAAGCATCTGAGTATATCTCTTGTTTACTAATGAATTCAATTGAGTGTTTCAGTGAAAATCTTGTCTAAAGTGTTTCTAGACTTGGTTCATAATATTTTGGATAAGTTAAGAAGTCAGTTTGAACCAAAGTCTGAGACTCGAGTCGACTCCAGGATATTACGAGTCGACTCCAAGCGTATCAGAATCACTGGCACGGGCTCGAGTCGACTCCAGACCAGTACGAGTCGACTCCGACTGAGAACAGACAGACGAACAGAAAGCATCAACTCAAAACCTGTCAGCGAGTCGACTCCTGAAGTGCGCGAGTCGACTCCGATGCCTACCGAGTCGACTCCGGAGTAATATGAGTCGACTCCAAGAAGCTACAGACAGAAAAGTCAGAGAGCGTTTTTTCGACCCTGAGATTCGAGTCGACTCCTGTGGAACGCGAGTCGACTCCGATGGTTGGCAGGTCGACTCCAAAGAAAGTGAGAGTCGACTCTCAGTGGAACACAAGGCAAAAGTCAGAGAACCGTTTTCGGACTGAGATTCGAGTCGACTCCCGCAATACGCGAGTCGACTCCAAGACAGCGCGACCCAAAAAGACAGAAGATCAATTTGTTGTCTCTGAGAGCCGAGTCGACTCCCAGACAGCTCGAGTCGACTCCAAGGCAGTGGTACACCAAAAAGGCAGAAGACTAAGTTTCGGAAACTGAGAGCCGAGTCGACTCCGGAGAAGTTCGAGTCGACTCCAAGACTGGACGAGCCAAAAGACAGAAGATCGGGAGTTCGGGCTCTGAGCGCCGAGTCGACTCCCAGGATTGTCGAGTCGACTCGAGCGGACCAAATTGAAAAGTTGATCTACGGATTTCATGGGAGGAGCCGACTCCGAAAATGCCAAGTCAGCTCCAGAAGTTGGCGAGTCGACTCCGGGTCAAGACGAGTCGACTCCCAGTCGAAGAGGCTACTTTAATTCAAATCCGGAACAGTTTCCGAGTCGACTCCAGAAAAGCATGAGTCGACTCCCGCTACAGTCGAGTCGACTCCTGATCGCGCGAGTCGACTCCAACCCCAACGGACATATTGTCAGGTTGTGCAGAGTGTGCAGAACGGGCAGAAAAAGGTGTCTAACGGCTAGTTTCCGTGGGGGATGGCTTAAATAGCCACAGAGGACTGTAGCAAGAGAAAAAACGACCATTCCATTCAAAGAGATCAAGCTTTCATTCTCTGCAAGTTGGTTTTCAACGAAAAGAGGGAAGAGCGGCATTAACTCCATCCAACTTCCTCTTCCCAGAATTTAAAGAAGACTCCTCCTGCATTCAAGTCGACCAGACATTCAAGAGGAGACCCGAAGTTCAAGAAGCCCTACTCAACTCCAACTCAAACGTGTTTGAGGGCTTCTAACCTCTCTTCAGTTTATATTGTTATTTATCTGCTTTTGAGAAGCTTTGTTTTTCTGTTTGTCCTTTTTCTTTACATCTTATCTTTGCTTGGTTCAATCGGGGGATTGAATCAAGGGTGTAGAGGTTGGTTGGTGAGCCGAGTGTAAAACCAACATGTAAGGGTTCGATTGTGATCCCGGGAAAACAATCGGGGTTGGTTCTAGTCGGTGAGCCTGGGAAAACCGACCGAGTTCGTTGTGAGCTCGTAAAACAACAAGTTTGGTTGTGAGCTTGGAAAACAACCGGCTGTAATCCAAGGGGTTATAGTGAATTCCCAAGTAAGACTTGGGGAGTGGACGTAGGAGCAAGGGTTAGCTCCGAACCACTATAAAAACTTTGTGTTTGTGATTGATTGTCTCTTTCTATTTCTCTCATTTCATTCACAGCACATAGTAACTAATTAATCATCACGCTAAAGCATTAATTAGTCATCCACAAACGTTTTAAATAGCTAAATTATTTTAAAACCCAATTCACCCCCCCTCTTGGGTTGTCTATCTGGGCAACACTATGCCTCCGGCCGGCCCTTGCGGCGGCCGTGCGCGGCGCTTCGGTTCGGTCGGCCGGTCTTCCTGTCCCTCACGAAGTGCTCGCGGCCGCGCGCGCGCGGAGTTGGATCGGCCTTACTTGGTCCGATCCGTCGCCCTCGCCTGTTGCGGGGGCTCGGTCCCGTCCTGTTCGGTGAAAGCTTTGCCCGCTCTGGTGCGTCCCCGTGGGTTCCTTTGTCGGTTTTGCGGCCTTGGCGGCGGGCCTTCCGTGTCGGCCCGTCGTCTCGCTCGGACGTGCCGCGCGCAGTTGGTCCCCGACGGAGCCGGCACGCTCTTCCTCTGGCGCGGCGCTCGGTCTATGCCTCCGGCCGGCCCATGCGGCGGCCGTGCGCGGCGCTTCGGATCGGTCGGCCCGTCGTCCCGTCCCTTACGAAGTTTTGCGCGACCGCTCTCCTTTGTCGCCGGTCCCCTGTTAGGGCTGACCGAGCCGTCCGTTCGCCCCCTGGCCCGTCGCACGGGCCCCCGGTGCCTCCGCGGCGCCCCACCGAAAACTGTCACGACGCGCATCCAGCGCCGACGAGGTCGCAGGTTACGTGCGGCAGCCGGGGGGCTAGGCCGAGCGGCGGCGGGCCCGCCCGCGGATGGGCGCGGGGAGGAGCGCAGCCGGCACGCGGCGCGGAGCGGCGGCGGCATGCCGCCGGGCGGCCGACGGCTCAACCGTGCCCGAGTCCCGCGGGCACCACGTCGCCCGGCCGGCGCGAGCGCACGAGGGCGGGAGGCAACCGGGCGGCGCCCGCGGAACCGGATGCGACGGCCGGCGCCGCACGACCCTGACGGGTCCGCACCGAAAACCAGCACGGTGCCGATCGACCGCTGATGAGGTCAGAGGTTACGTGCGGCAGCCGGCCGGCTGGCCCGAGCGGCGGCCGGCACGCGACGCGGATCGGCGGCCCCGACGGCTTGCCGTCGGGCGGCCGACGGCTAGGCCGTACCGGAGTCCCGCGGTCGTTCGGGCGAAGGGGCGCGTGCTGCGGGAAAGGCCTGCAGCGGCGAACCGTCCGCCCGGCCGGCCGAGCCTTCCGCGGCGGCGCGGCCGAGATGACCGAGCGAAGCCCCGGCGATGGGCGGCGCGCACATGTCCGTGCGGCCGAGATGACCGAGCGAAGCCCGGGCGGCGCCCGCCGTGCGCCCTGCCGGATCGCGCCTTCCGCCGGTCCCGCGTTCCGGCCGCGAGAAAGGCCTGCGTCGGCGAACCGTCCGCCCCGCCGGCCGAACCTTCCGCGGCTGCGCGCACGTGTCCGTGCGGCCGAGATGACCGAGCGAAGCCCCGGCGACGAGCGGCGCCCGCCGTGCGCCCCGGCGGATTGCGTGGCCCGCCGACGCGCAACGCTGGGCCCACGTTCCGGCTGCGGGAAAGGCCTGCGGCGGCGAACCGTCCGCCTCGCCGGCTGAACCTTGCGCTGCGGCGCGCACGTGTCCATGCGGCAGAGATGACCGAGCAAGCTCCGGCGATGGGCGGCGCCCTCCGTGCGCCCCGCCGGATCGCGCTGGCCGGCGGCGCGCAACGCCGGACCCCCGATCTGCGTGCGAGCGGCGAGCGTCCGGGCGGGCCCGTTTCGCAACTTCCCTCGGTACTCTAAACACCCCTTGCCTCTCCGTCTTCCCCCCGACCCTCTCGGTATTGCTCGGATATGTGCATGCATCGTCCCTCGTTGCCTTTGGTTATCCTCCCCGGGGTGGGCTTTGCGCCGACGCGCCAACGGGGTGGTAGGGGGGCTGCAGCCGCGGCCGCCGCGTTTCGCCATCCGCGCGTGCGCCACCGGATCCGAGTGGAGGTCGCGGGCGACTCGTCGATGCTTGTACTAGGGGCGCATGCCGGCAGCCCCCCGCGGGGTGCGGGACCCCCGATCGGCGTGCGAGGGACGGGCGTCCGGGCGGGCCCCATTTCCAACTTCCCTCGGAACATTAAAACACCCCGACCCCCTCGGTCTTCGCTCCGACCCTATCGCTATTACTCGGATATGTGCATCCACCGTCCCTCGTTGCCTTCGGTTATCTACCCAAGGGTGGGCCTTGCGCCGATGCCCCGATGGGGTGGCAGGGGTGGGGCTGCCGCGGCCGGCGCATTTCGGCATCCGCGTTTGGGGGCTCGGACCCGAGTGGAGGTCGCGGGCGGCTCATCGATGCCTGCACCGGGAGCGCATACCGGCAGCCCCCCGCGGGGCGCCGGACCCCCGATCGGCGTGCGATGGACGGGGGGAGGGGCGGGCCCGGTTTGCAAATTCCCTCGGTACTTTAAAATCTCACGGCCCTGTCGGTGCTCCC
>NW_024068541.1:30000-37500 GCF_009389715.1 Phoenix dactylifera | reverse complement strand
AAGTTTATCTACTACTGATGTTAAATTTAACAAGAGGATGCAGAAATACACTCCTTGTAATCCTAAAATCTGCAAGCCTATGGACAAAATAGCTATTAAGAAAATATGGGTTCCAAAAGAAACAATAATAGCTAACCTACAAGGACCCAAAAGAGCTTGGGTTCCTAAGTTGAAAATCTAAATATTTTCTGTAGGTGTGTCTAGCACTCAAGGCTCCAACAAAAGATGTTAATTTAGATAATGGGTTCTCTAGACACATGTTAAAGAATGAAACTTAAAATGTAATTAAGAAGAGTGACTAAAATGGAAGAAATAATGAAATTAGTAATCCTTGCATCCTCTCATATTGAAATTGTAGCTAGTATTAATCATTTCTGTGATATAAGTGATACTTTTGGCATGAAAAGAAAATATATCCAAATCACTCCATCTTTCTATATTATGCTTTAGTTATTGATGGATAATTTGCTTAATCAATACTCTTAGAATAACTCTTTAAATTCTCTATATGCTTGATTGAGAGTTCTTATCCATGGCATTATCTTCTATTGATCATAAACATAAGAATGTCTACTTGGTATATTTTTTAAATATATGCATTAAGAATACCAAGATTAAAGAGTCTAGTTTTGGCATATAAAATCAACTCATACTAGTATGGACTTAATCTCAAAAGACCTTGTCATTGGTTCACTTAGATTAATTTTTGCAAGGTCAAAGTTTGCTATGTATGTCATCTAGAAAAATAAACTAGAATCATTTCTAAATCTGAAAATATTGTTTCCACCTTTTAGCCTTTGAAAATTCTCCATAAGAACTTATTTAGATCTCTAGGATTGTGAACCTAGGAGATAAGCTCTCTAATTTTGTAATTATGGATGATTTCTCAAAGCTAATGTTGGTTTTTGGCACTTAAATTGAAATATTTTCTGCTTTGGTACAAACTTACAAAAGGTTTCAAATGAAAAAGGTTTGCAAACTGTGAAAATTCATGACACAGCTTTGAAAATCAATTTGTTGATAAGTTTTGTACAGAAAATGGTACTGAATACAATTGTGCTTGCACCAAGAACACAATTGCATATAGGGTTATAAAAACATAAAAATAGAACCCTTGGAAAATTTGTGTAATAACAATGCTTTGTGATAGTAACTTTTAATTAATGCTATCATCACAGCTTGTCATATTATAAGGTTTCTATTAGATCTATGTTTGAAGAAAACCCCTTGTGAACTCAAAAAAAAAGGAAAATCAAATGTTGCACACTTTCATGTTTTTCAATTGTGCATGTTATGCTCTCAACAATGAAAGATATGCCAAATCTGATAAAACAGTGTTTCTTTGGATATTACTCTCCAAGCAATGCATATAGAATATTCAATGAAAAGATACTAGTTGTAGAAATATCAATTCAAACTATTCTTATTAAAACTAGATCCTTTATTGAGAATATAGTTTATCATTTTGATTCTATGTAACAATCTGAATTTTGAAAGAAACAACTGTTTAAGATAATTTGATTAAAACTTAGCTAGCACGTCTTATTGATAATTATCTTAAGCAAATAGAATCTAAGCTAAATTGATTCTGAAAACAAAAAAAAAAATTTTGATTTGATCTTGATGAATCTTCCTATTGCTTCACATGCTTGTCCTTGAACCATTTTACTTAATGAAGTTATCTCTTTAGTTCAAGTGACTTATGCTTGCTTATATTTAGGCAATCTCTTGAGTAAAGTGACTCAAATTCAATTATTGTCATATCTCATGTTGAGTCATCTAGTTAAGAAATATGTTGTATGAATATTTTTGTATCCTAGAGAACCTAATGAATTGCCTTCAAGAAAAGAAAAAGATTTTGCTAATGATACAGGATTTATGAGCAAGAAATTTCAACTTGAAGGACACCTCGATGAAAGATACAATAAACATTCCCTTGGAAACAAAAAAAAAAAGGAGATTTTCTTCAGCCAAGGGTGTAAAGAATCTAAAAGGTATTTGGCTTGAAGAATGCTAAATGCACTGGTAATCTAAACTCTTCTCTTGTGAGTTAGTTGAGCAAAATCAATAGTCTGAAATTATATGGTAGCATGATTAAACCTTTAATTGCTGATCATCTTGATATCATGCTTCATTCTCATGCTAGTGATAATTGTTTCATGGTGTGATTAAATTGAAGTTTACTTTTTCCTATATAATGCATAACCATGAAATACACAAGTTTATGCCTCAAATCTCTAATTCAAAATAACTTGTGATAAGCTATGAATCATTGGGCATAATGAAAATGCTGTTTGCATGATATACATTTATATGCAGCATATTAGATTAATTCTTTATTCTGCTCTTTCATGTAAATTACTTGAGAATAACAAAAAGAGGGAGAGATAAAGAAAAGAAAATGAACAATTATTCAAGAAAAGTAAAATCTAAGTAAAGGCAAATACTCCAATCTTCAGGAAAAGCAAAACAAGCATAATATATTTGGCACATTTGTGAGACTAATATGAACATTCCTTTGGAAGAGATAAAATCCGTAATTAATTACAGGAAAAGTTTGAAGTGAACATTTTAACCCTTCTATATTGCTCATCATAGGGATGGTGTCAATGGGGAGGCTAGTGGTAGTACCCGACACTATTTGACCCAACTATTCGGTGTAGGGCATATTAGGAACGGCACAAGAGGGAGGCTAGTGGTAGTACCTCGTGCCCCTTCCAACTCCACCGGATAGGGAGCAAATAGAGTATAGAGCATAGAAAAGTAAAACCAAAAGAAATAAAGATTAGAATGTTCACTAAGTAGTTAAAGGAAGAAATTCAAAAATGAGGAAATGAATGACAAGATAAATGAAAGTATATAAAAAAAAAAGCTTGTGAAAAGCCAAATGAAGTTTCGATCACTTGAAAACACACCTTTAGGATAAAATCAGTGTAGAATTATATATAAATAGGGAGAGTTTATTTGAAAAGAATAAATTTTAATCCTTGACATGCTTGCTCTTAATGTTTTAATACATGATGTTATGACTTAATGCATATTATGTTTTGCATGTGACATGATGTTATGAATTATGTGTTTTCAATATTCAAATAACAAAGATCTTTCCTAAATATAACTTGTAATGCTTCATGCCTATAAAATTTGATTGAAACATGTTATTACCAACAACAACATCATTTTGTTTTAATGAATATATTTTGAAAAATAAAAGAAAAGAATAATTTGAATTTGCAAATTAGGCAAAATGAATTGATTCTGATTTATCTTTTAACTTGCCTAACATTAGTACATAATGTCCTCCAATTTGTACCAAAATTCAATATGAATTACAAAGATTCTGGATGTGCTCTAATGTTTTTGAAATATGTGTTTTCAATCTTAATAGTTTAAGATGAGCAACAATGTAGAAGATGCATATATCAAATTATAATCCTGAAAGCTTCCTTGAAAATTTTTATAAAATTCAGAATCTGATTTTGTATAAAAGCTTAAACTTAATTTAAAAATGCTTCTATCATTGCATTTTTGTAACTTTCATTATATGCTTCAAAGATTGCATCATGCTGGAGAATAATTTACTATGATTCTTACATAAAAACTACAGCTTAAGAAAAATAGAATTAATTTTGATACCTTGGTTGTTTGCTCCGATACGCATCTGAAACATATCATTTTTTATCTTATAAGTGTACTGAAATTAGTCTAAATGATGTGTTTTTCAATGATCTTGATTGCAAACAAATGGTTCTAAACATATGATGTTATTTTGATATTAAAAAGATTTATGGTGCTTCATATATACATTGCTGAAAAACTATGACTAAGAAATTAATATGTTGAATATACACTCCTGCATAATTAAATGCTTCTATCATTAAAAAAAAAGAAGCTATTTTTAAGAAGAGAGTTAATGATCCTAAAGCTTAAAATATTTCAACTCACTTCAATAATTCTTATAGGAAAGAATATGTAATTACTTTTGAAAGAAATTTGAGCTTCAAAAGAATTATTTTTTGATTAATATTTCCATACATATTCAAAAAAAAAGAAACAAGAGGAAATATAATTTATTCTTGAAAGATTAAAAAGAGTGATTGCTATAAATTTTGAAAAATTCTGGATCACTCTACATTCTTGATATTATAGAAGAACAAAAAAAAAAGGAGTTTGAAAGAAAAATACATCTTTTGAGGGGGAGCTTTAAATACTCAATCTCTTTATTGAAAATTATCTTCAAACTCTAAACTCTCAAATGGAATGATTAATTAAGAGGGAGAAAGAAAATTTCAGAGGAAGAGATCATATAGAACTTAATCGTATAAATTCGCATCTAAAGATGAGACAAAGAATACTAAATGTAAAGTGGTATTAAACTTTGTGCTTCATTGAATATCTTTTGAAAGTTGGATTTCCATCTATATTCATCGGTAAATCATTTATTTCTGAAAATTAATGGAAAAGGATTCCATCTGTCTTAGTATCGAAAATTTATCTGAATCTACTTATGAGTTCTTATTGGCTTGCACTTTAGTGTTTCAATCCTGAGCCAATTCATTTTAATTGATTTTGATGCTATGATCTTTAAAGGAGTAAAAGAAAGTCTTTAAGAGAGCTTTAAAAGAACTTTCAAAGCCCTGAATTTCATGTATCCTACATTGCATAAATTCATGTTTTGGTATCTATGCCCCAATACTTTTATATCATGAAAGAACCTTGAAGTCATTAAGAATTAACGATTCAACACAATTTTATATTTTTCGAGTATATAAGTTTTGATCTTTATCTGCTCTTATACTATACTCTGAAAATTAATTAAATTGCTCTCATTTTGCTATATACTTAATATATTTAAAAAAAAATGTTGGATTTTCATTCGTGCCTTCCTTGAATATTATTCTTGATACTCTTTGAAATAACTTGAAAAAGATTTTATCTACACTTGAGTTGAAAACTATCTTTGGAATCTACATTTAGAGATCTCTTCTGGCTCACATCTTAAATGTCTCATTTTTAAAGCCAAACTTTTCATCCTTGATTTTGATGTGATCCAATCATAATTTTAAAACTGTCTTAATTGGCTCTGATCTATACTCATTATCTTACCCTGACATTATTGCCTTGAGTTACGTGATTCATATGCTTGCAATAATTTGACATCCATTGAATGAAATATTGCCTTGTGCTTTATGTTCATAATGCTTTATGTTTTGAATTGAATATAAATCAGCTTTGATTGAAATATGTTGAATATGTTAAAACTGATTAACTCTAAAGCATTATCATGAAGTATGTTCTTAAAGTATCTCCCAAACTTTGTATTTGTTTTGACTTATATTTGCTCTTTGTGGTAGTTTGTATTTCTTCTCTAAAACATAGTGCTTTTGGCATAAACAATGTTTCTCTTGAGTCATGATCTTTGTGATTGTCATAACAATACTATCCATTGCCATTCATTCTTTTTGATGATGACAGAAAGGGGGAGAAAGTATAAGAGAGAAACTAGAAGCAAATTCTATAGGAAAGATAATTCTATAAACAAAGACCGTATAAGGAAGAAAATATAAAAGGTATATATTGTATACTTACGGGGGAGACATGTATTATACACTAAATGGGGAGACATTTAACAAAGATAAAATCTGAATCTGGCACATAATCATAGAGATTTTTCTTGCCTCGATACATGACTTGAAACTCTTGATTTGACACAAACTTTTGAAAATTTTGTCTTAATGAAATACAAGAGTAAGGGGGAGCAAAGCTAAAAATCATTTGGCATCCATTTGGATAGGATAGGGGGAGCTCTTAGTTAATTTATACAAACTCTAAATAAGACTATTTTGAAACTCTTGAACCAAAAGTACTTTTTCATATGAATACCAATTTGCTTACTCTCAATATTTTGTAATCATCAAAAAGGGAGAGATTGAGGATGATAATGTTATTTTGATGATTAACACAACTATTGAGGCTATATCAAATTAGAAATGCAAATTAACTTGATACATCATTTATAAGTCTGTTACTCTCAGTACAATTCGTATAATAGGATAAAGATGCATTTCATTGTTTATATAGATGGATCTAACCTTGAGTTGCAGCAAAGTGTGGATTGAGTCGACCCAAAGGATGATTGGGTCAACTCCGGCACATCAAGAAAGCATTTGGCACACTTCTGCAAAAATGGCACAGATGAACAGTGAGTTGGGTCGACCCAAAGGCAAGACAGAACAGAAGACAGAAAAGGTTCTCTGGAAACCCTGTTAGGGTCGACCCAAGAAGAAGTTGAGTCGACCCAACTGAACCTTGAGTCGACCTAAAGAAAGGTTGGGTCGACCCAAGTGAAGGAAGGCTGAATTGCAAGTTTCTGTGTTTCTGAGAGGGTCGACCCAAGGAATGTTTGAGTCGACCCAAGTGAAAGTTGGGTCGACCCAAGGACAGGTTGAGCCGACCCAAACACGGGCAGAAGCATAACGGCTAGTTGTGCATAAGTGCTTTTTGGACTCCCAACGGCTATAAACGGCTAGTTTCTTCAATCCAACGGTCAGGAAGGACTATTTGGAGGTTGGAGAAGTATTTAAGAGGGAGTATTCATCAGAGGAAGCAAGCCTTGGAAAATACATCAAGTGCATTCAAGAGAAAACCCTAGCAAGGCAAGCTTCATTCAATTGCTTCATTCAAAGAGCCAAAAGAAAGTGGTTGAGCAGATTCCAAGAGGCATTAAAAGCTCCACCAACCCTTGAAGAGTGAAGCAATCGTGACAAAGAAGAGAAGAGCCTTATTAAAGGGATAACTATATTCTAAACTCTTCTTTGTATCTCATAATTGTTTTATTTGCTCATTTAGGAGCTTTAGTTCCTTGTTATTTATTCTTGTTGTAAGGTTTGTTGGTAAGCCCGTAAAACCAACATTGTAGGTTGTTGGTAAGCCCGTAAAACCAACGTAGGTTGTTGGTAAGCCCGTAAAACCAACATAGGTTGTTGGTAAGCCCGTAAAACCAACGTAGGTTGTTGGTAAGCCCGTAAAACCAACATAGGTTGTTGGTAAGCCCGTAAAAACCAACGTAGGTTGTTGGTGAACCCGTAAAACCAATTGTGAAGGTTCGTTGGTGAGCCCGTAAAACCAACATAGGTTTTTGGTGATCCCGGAAAACCAAAGTGTAAAGGTTTTGGATTGTCAGCCCGAAAAACAATCCTACTGTAATCCAAGGGGTTATAGTAAAATTTCCAAGGGGACGCTTGGGGAGTGGACGTAGGTGCCTTGGGGTGCACCGAACCACTATACATCGTGGTGTTTGTGTTGTGGATTCACTTGTGATTGTTCTTGCATTATCTTTCATCTTTGCTATAGTTTAATTCATTGAAGTAATTTAAAGAAGCATTCACCGCACTCAACTAAGGATGTTTTCAAAGTACTAAAAATTTAGAAAAACCCAATTCACCCCCCCTCTTGGGTTGTCACCTTGGGCAACAATTTAGAGGAAGGAGAAGTTGTAAC
>NW_024068541.1:7500-25000 GCF_009389715.1 Phoenix dactylifera | reverse complement strand
GCGCGCGGCCGCGTGCGGCTGGGGCGCATGGGGCGCGGCTTGGGCCGCGCAATGGGCATGCCATGGCTTTGGCACGCTGGGCACCGTCTTGGCCGACCTTGGAGGCACTTGGCCAAGCATTGGAGGCCTTGGCTTGGCCCTAGGCTTGGCCAAGTGTGAATGGGCTTTGGCCTATTGCGAAGAGTCACGGCAAAGGTTCGACCGAAGCTCGCGGCGCCCCGGACGGAGCCGGGCCGCTCCCGCCTTTGCCGCGGCGCACGGGCGCCGCCGCCGTCCGGCCGTCGCGGCGGCCGCGCGCGGCACTTCGGCTTCCTCCGTCGGCCCTCCCGGGATGCGCGACCCGTGCGACCGGGACGCGCATCCCGTGCGACCGGGACGCGTGTCCGGGCCGTTTCCCGTTTGCAACGCTCCTCGGTACTTTGGAACGCTTGGGGTGGGGCTTTGGGCGGATGCCCCGCTGGGGGGTAGGGAGGGGGGCTGCTGCTGCCGCGGCGGGCCTTCCGCTCCACTCCGCACAAGCCCGCCGTGGGCACTCGCTGCGGGCGTGCCCGGCACCGTTCGTCCTCGAGGGATTCGGCCCGTCGGCTCGCTCGGATGGGCCACGCGCAGCGGGCCCACGACGGAGCCGGCACGCTCCTTCCGCTGGCGCGGCGCTCGGTCTACGCCTCCGGCCGGCCGTTGCGGCGGCCGTGCACGGCGCTTCGGATCGGTCGCCCGTCGTCCCGTCCCTAACGAAGTTTTCGGCCGCGCGCGCGCGGAGTTGGATCGGCCTTACTTGGTCCGATCCTTCGCCCTCGCATGTTGCGTGGGCTCGGTCCCGTCCCGTTCGGTGAAATCTTTGTCCGCTCTGGTGCGTCCCTGTGGGTTCCTTTGTCGGTTTTGCGGGTTCGGCCGGGCCTTCCGTGCCGGCCCGTCGGCTCGCTCGGATGGGCCCCGCGGAGTTGGCCCACGACGGAGCCGGCACGCTCCTTCCGCTGGTGCGGCGCTCGGTCTACGCCTTCGGTCGGCCCTTGCGGCGGCCGTGCGCGGCGCTTCGGATCGGTCGGCCCGTCTTCCCGTCCCTCACGAAGTGTTCGCGGCCGCGCGCGCGCGGAGTTGGATCGGCCTTACTTGGTCCGATCCTTCGCCCTCGCATGTTGCGTGGGCTCGGTCCCGTCCCGTTCGGTGAAATCTTTGTCCGCTCTGGTGCGTCCCTGTGGGTTGCTTTGTCGGTTTTGCGGGTTCGGCCGGGCCTTCCGCGCCGGCCCGTCGGCTCGCTCGGATGGGCCCCGCGGAGTTGGCCCACGACGGAGCCGGCACGCTCCTTCCGCTGGTGCGGCGCTCGGTCTACGCCTCGGTCGGCCCTTGCGGCGGCCGTGGCGGCGCTTCGGATCGGTCCGGCCCGTCTTCCCGTCCCTCACAAAGTGTTCGCGGCCGCGCGCGCGCGGAGTGGATCGGCCTTACTTGGTCCGATCCGTCGCCCTCGCATGTTGCGTGGGCTCGGTCCCGTCCCGTTCGGTGAAATCTTTGTCCGCTCTGGTGCGTCCCTGTGGGTTCCTTTGTCGGTTTTGCGGGCTCGGCGCCGGGCCTTCCGCGCCGGTCCGTCGGCTCGCTCGGACGGACCGTGCGCAGGTGGTCCCCGACGGAGCCGGCACGCTCCTTCCGCTGGCGCGGCGCTCGGTCTATGCCTCCGGCCGGGCCTTGCGGCGGCCGTGCGCGGCGCTTCGGTTCGGTCGGCCGGTCGTCCCGTCCCTCACGAAGTTCCTGCGGCCGCGCGTGCGTGGAGCGGGATCGGCCTTACTTGGTCCGATCCGTCGCCCTCGCCTGTTGCGGGGGCTCGGTCCCGTCCCGTTCGGTGAAAGCTTTGCCCGCTCTGGTGCGTCCCCGTGGGTTCCTTTGTCGGTTTTGCGGCCTTGGCGGCGGGCCTTCCGTGTCGGCCCGTCGTCTCGCTCGGACGTGCCGCGCGCAGTTGGTCCCCGACGGAGCCGGCACGCTCTTCCTCTGGCGCGGCGCTCGGTCTATGCCTCCGGCCGGCCCATGCGGCGGCCGTGCGCGGCGCTTCGGATCGGTCGGGCCCCGTCGTCCCGTCCCTCACGAAGTTTTGCGCGACCGCTCTCCTTTGTCGCCGGTCCCCTGTTCGGGCTGACCGAGGCGTCCGTTCGCCCCCTGGCCCATCGCACGGGCCCCCGGCGCCTCCGCGGCGCCCCACCGAAAACTGTCACGACGCGCATCCAGCGCCGACGAAGGTCGCAGGTTACGTGCGGCAGCCGGGGGCTAGGCCGAGCGGCGGCGGGCCCGCCCACGGACGGGCGCGGGGAGGAGCGCAGCCGGCACGCGGCGCGGAGCGGCGGCGGCATGCCGCCGGGGCGGCCGACGGCTCAACCGTGCCCGAGTCCCGCGGGCACCGCGTCGCCCGGCCGGCGCGAGCGCACGAGGGCGGGAGGCAACCGGGCGGCGCCCGCGGAACCGGATGCGACGGCCGGCGCCGCACGGCCCCGACGGGTCCGCACCGAAAACCAGCACGGTGTGGATCGACCGCTGATGAGGTCAGAGGTTACGTGCGGCAGCCGGCCGGCTGGCCCGAGCGGCGGCCGGCACGCGACGCGGATCGAGCGGCCCCCGACGGCTTGCCGCCGGGCGGCCGACGGCTAGGCCGTACCGAAGTCCCGCGGTCGTTCGGGCGAAGGGGCACGTGCTGCGGGAAAGGCCTGCGGCGGCGAACCGTCCGCCCGGCCGACCGAGCCTTCCGCGGCGGCGCGCACGTGGTGGCGCGGCCGAGATGACCGAGCGAAGCCCCGGCGACGGTGCGGCGCGCACGTGTCCGTGCGGCCGAGATGACCGAGCGAAGCCCGGGCGGCGCCCGCCGTGCGCCCTGCCGGATCGCGCCTTCCGCCAGCGCGCAACGCCGGTCCCGCGTTCCGGCCGCGGGAAAGGCCTGCGTCGGCGAACCGTCCGCCCCGCCGGCCGAACCTTCCGCGGCTGCGCGCACGTGTCCGTGCGGCCGAGATGACCGAGCGAAGCCCCGGCGACGGGCGGCGCCCGCCGTGCGCCCCGGCGGATTGCGCGGCCCGCCGGCGCGCAACGCCGGGCCCACGTTCCGGCTGCGGGAAAGGCCTGCGGCGGCAAACCGTCCGCCCCGCCGGCCGAACCTTGCGCGGCGGCGCGCACGTGTCCGTGCGGCAGGGATGACCGAGCAAGCTCCGGAGATGGGCGGCGCCCTCCGTGCGCCCCGCCGGATCGCGCTGGCCGGCGGCGCGCAACGCCGGACCCCCGATCCGCGTGCGAGCAGCGAGCGTCCGGGCGGGCCCCTTTCGCAACTTCCCTCGGTACTCTAAACACCCCTTGCCTCTCGGTCTTCCCCCCGACCCTCTCGGTATTGCTCGGATATGTGCATGCATCGTCCCTCGTTGCCTTCGGTTATCCTCCCCGGGGTGGGCTTTGCGCCGACGCGCCAACGGGGTGGTAGGGGGGCTGCCGCCGCGGCCGCCGCGTTTCGCCATCCGCGCGTGCGCCGCCGGATCCGAGTGGAGGTCGCGGGCGACTCGTCGACGCTTGTACTAGGGGCGCATGCCGGCAGCCCCCCGCGGGGTGCGGGACCCCCGATCGGCGTGCGAGGGACGGGCGTCCGGGCGGGCCCCGTTTCCAACTTCCCTCGGAACATTAAAACCCCCCGACCCCCTCGGTCTTCGCTCCGACCCTATCGCTATTGCTCGGATATGTGCATCCACCGTCCCTCGTTGCCTTCGGTTATCTACCCCAGGGTGGGCCTTGCGCCGATGCCCCGATGGGGTGGCAGGGGTGGGGCTGCCGCGGCCGGCGCGTTTCGGCATCCGCGCTTGGGGGCTCGGACCCGAGTGGAGGTCGCGGGCGGCTCGTCGATGCCTGCACCGGGAGCGCATGCCGGCAGCCCCCCGCGGGGCGCCGGACCCCCGATCGGCGTGCGATGGATGGGGGGAGGGGCGGGCCCGGTTTGCAAATTCCCTCTGTACTTTAAAATCTCACGGCCCTGTCGGTGCTCCCTCCGGCCCTATCGCCACTGCTCGGATATGCGCATCCACCGTCCCTCGTTGCCTTCGGTTATCTACCCCGTGGTGGGCTTTGCGCCGATGCCCCGATGGGGTGGCAGGGGGGCACGCTCTAGCCCGTGCCACGGGGCACGGGCGCCGGGGCCGTACGGCCCTCGCGGCGGCCGTGAGCGGCACTTCGGCTTGCTCGGTCTGTCCTCCCGGGACGCGCGACCCGTGCGACCGGGACGCGCATCCCGTGCGACCGGGACGCGGGTCCGGGCCGTTCCCGTTTGCAACGCTCCTCGGTACTTTGGAACGCTTGGGTGGGCTTTGGGCGGATGCCCCGCCGGGGTGGAAGGGAGGGGGGGCTGCTGCTGCCGCAGGCGGGACTTCCGCTCCACTCCGCACAAGTCCGTCGCCTCGCGGCGGGCGTCCCCGGCACCGTTCGTCCCCGAGGGAGCCGGCCCGCGCCCGCCGAGGCCCCGGCGCATGGGCGCCGCCGCCGGCCGTCCGCGCGGCGGCCGTGCGCCGGCTTCCTCCGTCGGCCCTCCCGGGACGCGCGACCGGTGCGACCAGGACGCGCATCCCGTGCGACCGGGACGCGTGTCCGGGCGGTTCCCGTTTGCAACGCTCCTCGGTACTTTGGAACGCTTGGGGTGGGCTTTGGGCCGATACCCCGTCGGGGTGGTAGGGAGGGGGGGCTGGTGCCGCCGCGGCGGGCCTTCCGCCCCCCTCCGCACAAGTCCGTTGCCCTGCGGCGGTCGTGCCCGGCACCGTTCATCCCCGATGGAGCCGTCGCGCGCCCGACGACTTTCCGGCGCACGGGCGCCGCCGCCGGCCATCCGTGCGCGGCGGCCGTGCGCCACTTCGGCTTCGTCCGTCGGCCCTCCCGGGACGCGCGACCCGTGCGACCGGGACGCGCATCCCGTGCGACCGGGTCGCGTGTCCGGGCCGTTCCCGTTTGCAACGCTCCTCGGTACTTTGGAACGCTTGGGGTGGGCTTTGGGCGGATGCCCCGCCGGTGTGGTAGGGAGGGGGGGTCTTTTGCCGCCGCGGCGGGCCTTCCGCTCCACTTCGCACAGGACCGTTGCCTCGCGGCGGACTTGCCCGGCACATCTCGTCCCCGACGGAGCCGGCACGCGCCTGCCGACTTCCCGGCGCACGGGCGCTGCCTTCGGCCATCCGTGCCCGGCGGCCGTGCGCCACTTCGGCTCCCTCCATCGGCCCTCCCGGGAAGCGCGTCCCGGACGTTCGGGATGCGCACCCCGTGCGACCGGGACTCGCGTCCGGGCCGTTTCCGTGTGCAATGCTCCTCGATTCGTTGGAGCCCTTGGGGTGGGCCTTCGGAGGATGCCCCGCTGGGGAGGTAAGGGGGTGTGTCATGCCTGGGCGGGCCTTCCGCCTGAGCCCGTCGGCCCGCGCGGATGGTCGCGCCGCGCGGGCGGGCGGGCGCGCCGCGCGTGCGCGGGGCTGTTGGCCGGAGCCGCGCAAGGACGGGCGCGCTGGGCCGATCGGCCGCGGCGTGGTCGCTCGGTTCTGCGCATGGCCGGGCGCCCTCGGCCGAGCGGTGCGCGGGCGCTCGCGCGCGGCGGGGGCGCTCGGGCCGTCGCGAGGCCGTCGCGCCAGGGCCCTGGCCCGGGCGGGCGCGCTCATGTTCGTTCTTTCTGGTGCGCGCGCGGCACGGCGCCCGGGCCCTTGCTCCGTCGAGCGTTCGGGCGCGGGCGCGCGCGCGGGGCCTGCCGCCCGGCCCTGCGCGCCTTCGAGCGTCCCGCCTCACGCGGGCGGGCGGGCACCAGGGGCCGCGCGCGGCCGGTTGCGCGCGCGGCCGGGCTCGACCGCCCGTGGGTCGAATGTCGGTCGCGCTTGGGCCGAATCTCGGGGGCGCTCTCGGAGTCCGTTTCTTGGGGGCGGGCACGGTCTGGCCTGTCGGTTTGGATTGGCGCGTTGGGGCCGCGCCCGATGGTGCTGAGCTTGGCTCGGCTATGTGTGGGCGCCATCTGGCCTGTCGGTTTGGATTGGCGCGTTGGGGCCGCGCAGCGCGGCCGTGGCCTGGGCGCGGGCGCGCGCGCCAGGCGCGCAGCGCAGCCGTGGCCAGGGCGCGCGCTCGGCCGTGGCCTGGGAACGGGCGCGCGCGGCCGCGTGCGGCTGGGGCGCATGGGCACGGCTTGGGCCGCGCATGGGCATGCCATGGCTTTGGCACACTGGGTGTTGCCCAGAGATGGTCACCCAAGAGGGGGGTGAATTGGGTGTTTTAAAATTTTTGGCTAATTTAAAGATAAAACACACAAATATATGAACTAAAGCAAAGATAAAGCGATAAGAAGAGACAACCACAAACACACGGTTTTATAGTGGTTCGGAGCCTTCACCGCTCCTACATCCACTCCCCAAAGCGCCTTTGGGAATTTCCACTATAATCCAAGATTACAGTACGGTAGTTTTGCGAGTTCACTACCCAACTCGTTGTTTTACACCGGGCTCACAACAAACCCAATACCCCCAATTTCTCTTAGGCTTGGGACGCCCTTTCCCTTGTTCCAAGTCCCTTGACTGGAACAAGCACCACAATAAAAGAGTGTACAAAAGGATATAAAAGCTCTAGAAAGCAAATATAGCACTTATGAACAATGAAACCCGGAAGAATCTTTTTGCCGTTGGAAGCGTGGGAGATGTTGATTCTTCCGATGTGGGACGCGTAGGGTTGGGTGTGAGCTTTGAATCCCGAGCACACGAGAGTGGTTGAGCTTGAAATCGCTTGGGAGACTTGAAAGCACTTGATTTCCTTTCTTGAATGCACTCACTCCCTTGAGCTTTTCTTTCAAACTTCTCTCTTGAATGATTTTGCTTTTGGTTGGTGAAGAGTTGTTGAGAAGCACTTAAGAGCTCCCTTTTATAGCCCAAAAAGCAAATATAGCCGTTAGAGATAAAGTAGAGAAGATTTGAAATTCAAATCAAACCTGAAAAGCTGTCAGTCGCGTCCCAGGCGCTCCGGGGACGTCTCCGCTACAACGAGAGACGTCTCGCCTACAGGATTTTACTTTTTACTTTATCTGGGGTCGACTCGGCACTTTACGGGGACGTCTCGGCGTGTTAGCGCTTTTTGAGTGGGGACGACTCCGCTGCTTTGGGGACGACTCCGCTTCTTTATCTCCGAAAATCATGTCCTCTGGAATTCCCTGAGAGAGTCGACTCCGCTCTTTCAGGGGACGTCTCCGCTTGTCTGCACTTTATGCGTGGGGACGACTCCGCTTTCTCAGGGTCGACTCCGCTTCCTTATCACCGAAAAAACTATTCTCTGGAAAACCCTGAGAGAGCCGTCTCCCCCATCTTGGGGACGACTCGGGAAGTCTCCTTTTTGCTTGCGGGGACGACTCCGCGTACAGCGGGGACGTCTCGCGCATATCCCTTGAAAAGCGTCTTTCTGCCGCCACTGAGAGAGTCGACTCCGCTACTGAGAGAGTCGACTCCGCTAACGCGGGGACGACTCGACAGGAGCCGGGGACGTCTCCAAGTGTGCCAGTTCTTTCTGTTTGTGCCAAAGACGTCTCTGAAACTATCAGGAGACGTCTCGGCTGTCCCTGAACTTTTTCTTTAGCTCAAAATATTCTTCAATAAATTCATAAAAATTATGGGAACTTGCCTAGACATTTCTTAACAATATTCTAAATAAAACACATGAATTTCTCAATTGAATTATTAAGATATAATGGAATTTTACTCTAGTGTTTTGTATTCATCAAAATCCATTAGGGGGTTAACAATCTCCCCCTTTTTGATGATGACAAAACACTGAGTATATGCAAAATTTGAAATTTAAACATATACACAGTATTGATCAGATATACAAGTGTAATGTTTTGATTTGAACTAGATACAATGTGCATCACTCAAAATATTCAATTTTCAGTTCTTTCCTTGTGCATAAGATTGATCTTTATAGTTCTTAAATGATTTTATCATATGAACTGAATTTGAATCAAGTTAGAATGAAATATTGATGCTGAAGATAATTGAAAGCTAGATTCTTTTTGACTCCCCCTTTCTTTTCCAGAAGGGCAATTATCTTAAAATCAATATTCTTCAATTTTATCTTTTCTAAATCAACTTTGGAGTATGATTAAAAAATTTGCATTCCATATTCAATATCCATGTCTACTCCCCCTTTCAATATACAATATCTAATTTCTACTCCCCTTTCAATATACAAATATCTACTCCCCCTTTTTGTCATCAACATGAAGGGGACAAATTATCCTTTTTAGTAAAATTCAGCATATTCAAGGTGTGCTCCCCCTGTTTTATGTGCATTGTTTCTTTGTATCAAATTTGAATACTCAAGGTATGTGGTAGGATTTTTATGGCATATCACACAATCACATACACAATCACAGAAACACATACACAGAATTGGCAATGTACACAAGGTTTTCAAAAGAAATTGTATTTATTCATATGTCATTGTAGATCTTTGAAGTCAGTACATAGTCAAAAGAAGAAATCATTACAAGTATTGATTTCTAATACAAAAGTGTTTCAAAATGGCCTAGGATTTACAAAAGAAGATCCTACAGGATATCCATCATCGGCGTCGTTGCTCATGGGGCCTACCAGTTGTACTTTGTGCATAAGCCTTACAGGCTGCATCTATGAAACCATTGATAGAATCCATGAGGGTCTTAAAGTGATCTCCCTGTGACTTGTGGAAACCTGCCACAAGTGCTTCAAACTCTAAGGTTGCCATCTCAATTCTGCCTCTAAGTTGGGCAACTAAGGTGCCCACATTGCCATCTGGCTTTGTCAACTCTTTGAGGCTCTTGGAAATGGCCTTCAAGCTGTCCTTGAGCTCTAATGATCTGCAGGTTTGGGTGGCACCCACCCCAACTATTTGTTGCTCTTGGGCTTCAATTTGAGCCTTAATTTCCTGCAGCTCTTGTCTGATGGGGGCCAGCTCTGCAGACATCATGGATCTCATCTCCTCCCTCATCTGCTGACAAATAACAGATGCTAAGGTGTGCATCTGCTCCTCTGATAGGAAGGAGGGCCCACTGACTGGAGGAGGTGGTGGCATGGATGTGGAAGGTCCAGCTGAGCTGGAGGGAATATCAGGGATGTCCATGTTGCTAGGTGGAGGAGAGTGATGGTCAGACTCATGATGTGGGATCTCAGCCTCTATGGTTTGTGCTTTTCTTTTTGGAACCTTGACCCAAGACCCATCTATCTTGTGAAATTCCATTCTTCTCATTGATCCCTCATTGTAATAGTCGGTGTTTCTTAAGGGCTTTGCAGGTTCATTTGATGGAATGGAAACCTTGAAGTGTTTGAAGATTAAGGTAAAGATCATGCCATAGGGTATACTAAATCTAGAATACCTATGACATAGGGCAATGTAATTTAGCATGAGTCTAGGAAGGTTTAGAGGGATCCCTAGTAGGATGTGATGCATTATAACTAAGTCTCGCTCCGAAACAAAATCGAAGCGACCGGTTTTAGGAAATAGGACCCGGTTGACAATGCTTAAAAGGAGTCTCATCTCTGCATTTAGGTCCTGGGAGTTGACAACATCAAGAGGGCCGCAGTCCTCTCTTCCTAAAATTAAGTTTAGAGCTACTTCCTTTTGGGGATGTGAGGTTGGAGCCTCGCCGTCCCTAGGGATTTGCAAAACAGTGGATAAGATGTCCTCATTAATTTCTACTAATGTCCCTCGGACATGTGCGGTGAACCCTAAGTCCCCTAAAGCCATATCACTAAACATTTCTCTGACAAGGCCGGGGTAGGTCGAGGTATTGAGGGTGCAAAGATGCTCCCACCCTTGGGCTCGGAGTCTCTCTCCAATAGAGAACCCCTCATGATCTAAAAATGCAAAATCTATGTACCTACCGGTTGTGACTGTGCGATTTGCACAGGAAATCGTTGTGGTTGGCGGAGCAACCGGAGGAGAAGGTGCGGAGGGTTCTTCCCGCTGTTCCTCACCGTCGCCCGCTACTCTAGGTCGCTTCCCACGGGTCGTCCTAGCTTTCTTTGGTGCCATGGATGCTAGGGTTTGTGATTTAGGGCAAATGGAGGCTAGGGTTTGTGATTTAGGGCAAATGGAGGCTAGGATTTGAGGTGGAGAGCAAATGGAGGCTAGGGCTTTCCGTTTTGGTCGGGAATGAGGGAGAAAGCTCGAGTCGGCTCGAGCGATTCGACCTATTTAAAAAGGCCTCATTCGGTCCCCGAGACGTCTCCGCGACTAAGGTGAGACGTCTCCGCTTGGGGGGACGTCTCTGCGATTTGCCAGAGACGTCTCCGGCACTGAAAAATTTCAGACTGTATTCTATCTTCTCCCTTTTTTTGTTTAATCACCCCAATCAATATGATCTCTTTTGATAAACTTAGAGTGAATTTGTTTGTGATCCTCCCCCTCAATGATACATCCTATAATAATTTGATAATGATTTTTGAATTATTAATATTGAAATGAGGAACGTTTGACCAAATTTCGAATACCTATGAAATAGGCTCTGAAAATATCTCCATGAAGAGTCCAAGGGAGGGTAACCATCCTCTGGAAAGTCAAACAGTTCGTCATTTAGTTTAGATGAATTCATGTTTTCACTTATGTTTGCCTTGAGATGGATTACTAGTTCGAGTAGCAAAGCAATGCAATACAAGTTCAATTCATTTGCTAGGATCATACAAGCTCAAAGCATTCCTTAAGAAATTGAATCTGTCTTTACAAAGGGGCTTTGTAAAGATATCAGCTAATTGATTTTCAGTACATACATATTCAATCATCACATCATTTTTCAGCACATGATCCCTAATAAAATGATGCCTAATCTCTATATGCTTTGACTTAGAGTGTTGGACAGGATTTTTTGTTAAGTTGATTGCACTTGTATTATCACACTTAATTGGTATATTGTCCATTTTAATACCGAAGTCTTCAAGTTGTTGCTTGATCCAGAGAACTTGGGCACAACAGCTTCCAGCTGCAATGTACTCAGCCTCAGCTGTGGACAAGGCAACTGAATTTTGTTTCTTGCTAAACCAAGAAACCAAATTGGCACCCAAGAATTGACAAGTGCCACTTGTGCTTTTTCTGTCGAGTTTGCACCCAGCAAAATCAGCATCAGAATAAGCAGTTAAATTTATATCAGATTGTTTAGAATACCATAAGCCTACATTAGATGTCCCTACTAGATATCTAAAAATTCTTTTAACAGCTTGCAAGTGTGATTCCTTAGGACATGCTTGGTATCTAGCACACATACAAACACTGAATAATATATCTGGTCTACTAGCAGTAAGGTAAAGTAGAGAGCCTATCATACCTCTGTACAATTTGCAGTCTATACTTTTACCTTTTTCATCTTTGTCAAGCTTGCAACTTGAGCCCATGGGTGTGCTGACTTCCTTTGCATCCTTCATCTTGAATTTTTCCAGCATTTCCTTGATGTATTTGGACTGACTGATGCAGATGCCTTCCTCTGATTGTTTTATTTGTAGCCCAAGGAAGAAGTTGAGCTCACCCATCATGCTCATTTCAAATTCTCCCTGCATAAGCTTGGCAAACTCTTGACAGAGACTATCATTAGTAGCACCAAAAATTATATCATCCACATAAATTTGTACAAGCAATAAGTCATTTCCTTTTCTTTTAATAAAGAGGGTTTTGTCTACATTTCCTCTCTTAAATTTGTTCTCAATTAGGAAATTACTTAATCTTTCATACCATGCCCTAGGAGCTTGCTTAAGTCCATACAATGCTTTATGCAATTTATACACATAATCTGGATGTAAGTGATTTTCGAAACCTGGAGGTTGTCCTACATAAACTTCCTCCATTATGTAGCCATTTAAGAATGCACTTTTTACATCCATTTGATAGAGTTTAAAATCCATGAAGCATGCATATGCTAAAAGCAGTCTAATAGCCTCTAACCTAGCAACAGGAGCAAAAGTTTCATCAAAATCTATTCCTTCCTCCTGATTATATCCTTTGGCCACTAGCCTAGCTTTGTTTCTTATTACTATCCCATCTTCATCTAGTTTATTTCTATATACCCATTTGGTGCCTATAATTGAAACATTAGGGGGTCTTTTCATTAGAGTCCAAACTTCATTTCTTTCGAATTGGTTTAATTCCTCTTGCATAGCATTCATCCAATTTTCATCTTTTTCAGCTTCTTCTAGTGATTTAGGCTCTATTTGTGAAACGAAAGCAAGATAATTACTAGTGTTTCTTAAAGAGGATCTAGTTCTTATACCTTGTGAAGGATCACCAAGGATTAGATCCTTTGGATGACCATGTGCATACCTCCATTCTTTAGGAAGATCTTGATTTCTTGATGGAGGTTGATCTTCTTCATCTTGCTGATTTGTATCCTCTTTGATCTCATCCTCATGTTGTTTGTCTTGTATGGAGAATTCCTTGATCCCGTCTTCAAGTATACCTGCATCACCATCTTCTTCTTTTCTAGAAGAATCTCCATTAGTTTCATCAAAAATAACATGAATGGATTCTTCAACAACGAGAGTTCTCTTGCTGAAGACCCTGTATGCTCTACTAGATGAGGAATAACCTAAGAAGATCCCCTCATCTGATTTAGCACTAAATTTACTGAGATTGTCCTTTCCATTGTTCAAAATAAAGCATCGACAACCGAAAACATGAAAATAACTTATATTTGGTTTCTTACCTTTCATCAATTCATACGGTGTTTTCTTTAAGATGGATCTAACTAAAGCACGATTTAAAATATAACATGAGGTATTTATTGCTTCAGCCCAAAAATACTTTGGTAGATCCGATTCGCACAACATGGTACGAGCCATATCTGCTAGTGTGCGATTCTTCCTTTCTACCACCCCATTTTGTTGGGGTGTCCTAGGTGCCGAGAAGTTGTGATTGATACCATTTTCTTCACAAAATTTTTCAAAATACTGATTTTCAAACTCGGTACCATGATCACTCCTAATTGCTTTTAGTTTAAGATTGAGTTCATTCGAAACTCTATTATGAAACTTAATAAAAGCGGGAAAGGACTCATCTTTATGTGCAAGAAATGAAACCCATGTAAAACATGAAAAATCATCAACAATTACAAGACCAAATTTCTTACCCCCTATACTAGCAGTTCTAGTGGGTCCAAACAAATCCATGTGAATTAGTTCTAAGGGTTTTGATGTTGAAACTATGTTCTTAGACTTAAAGGAACTTCTTGTTTGTTTCCCTAATTGACATGCAGCACAGATTTTATTCTTTTCAAAGTCTATTTTTGGTAGCCCTTTGACTAGATCCTTTGTAATTAATTTAGAGATTAAATCCATGCTAGCATGCCCTAACCTACGATGCCATAACCAACTAGTCTCATTGACTTTGGGATTCATGGCTACAAGACATTGACCATCCTTCATGGTGAGATCATCAAGATCTACCATGTAAACATTTCCATGCCTATGTCCTGTGAGTATGATCTCATTATCAATTGGACTACTAATTATGCATAGTGACGATTCAAATGACACTTTAAAGCCCTTGTCACAAAATTGACTTATACTTAATAAATTATGTTTTAGTCCATTAACTAACAATACATTATCAATAAATGAGGAGGGTGATATGGAGATTTTACCAACACCAATGATTCGGCCTTTAGCATTGTCTCCAAATGTGACTGCTCCTCCTTCTTTTGATTCCAAGGTGACGAAGAGACTCTTGTCACCGGTCATATGCCTTGAGCAACCGCTATCAAGATACCACATTCTCTTTTTATTTCCGGCTGCAAGGCATACTTGCAAAATGATCATGTGAAGCTCTCAGGTACCCAAGTTTTCTTGGGTCCTTCGTGGTTAGTGTAGTTGGTTCCTTTAGGCACCCATATTTTAGTTATGTTTTTAGCTTTTACAAATGTACTCTTGTTAGTTTGGATTTTTCTTTGAATACAAGAGTAGGCTTTATGTCCAATCTTTCCACAAAGAAAGCATGTTGGTTTTTCAGTTTTTACATCTTTTGCTTTTACAAAGAAATTCTTTAGATACTTTTGTTGCTTATTAGTTTTATATCCTAATCCGGCTTTATTGAAAACAGCTCTTTGATTTGAAAGAATAAGATTTAATTTTTCAGAGCTTTGTGTGAATTTTTCAACAATTGGCTTGTACTTATGTATCTCATTCTTAAGATTCACATTTTCTTTAACTAGTTCTTCCATATCCTTTTTAAGAGATTCAACAGTTTGCGCAAGTGAGGTATTATTATTGAGTAGGGAATTTACTTTTAGATTTAATTTCTTGATTAGTGTTTTTGCCTTTACATTTTCAGTGCTAAGCCTTGAATTTTCGATTTCTAGGTTAGTAGTGTTCATATTTTTGACGCTCTCCTTCTCAATTAATAGGTTTTCAATGTTTTCCTTTAGTTTTTGATTGGAGGCTTTTAATTCTTTATTCTTTGCTCCCAACATACTACAATCACCCATAAGTTCTTGAAAAGCATCATATAATTCTTCTAAAGTAAAATTTATAGTTGGGTTTTGACATACCTCGTCATCTTCGAACGCCATGAAGCATAGATTGGCGGTCTCTTCCTTCTCTTCTTCGGAGGATGATGTGTCACTATCATCCCATGTTGCCTTCAATGCCTTCTTCTTCTTCTTTCCAAAGTGCTTCTTTTGTTGAGGGCATTCGGAACGAATATGTCCCGGTCTCTTGCAGTCATAGCATACGATTGGGTCTCTTTCTTTTTCCTTTTCTTTCTCCCAATCATTTCTCCCTCCAAATTTCTTTCTTGGGAATGGTTTCTTTCTTCTCATGAATTTTTTAAATTTCCTTACTATCAAACCCAAGTCCTCATCTTGACTTTCTTCTTCACTCTCACTGCTCTCTTCTTCACATACACTTGAGGTGGCCTTGAGTGCGATTGTCCTTTTCTTTGGCAGCTCTTCTTCATGCTGCTTCATCGTGAGCTCATGCGTCATCAATGAGCCCAAGAGTTGTTCTAGCCCCAAGGTGTTGAGGTCTTTGGCTTCTACAATCGCCGTGACCTTTGCTTCCCATGCTTTTGGCAGTGACCTGAGAATTTTACTCACAAGTTCGGGGTTAGTGTAAGATTTGCCCAAGCTTTTTAGACCATTAATAATTTCGGTAAAACGTGTAAACATGCATGTGATGGTTTCACTAGGTTCCATCTTAAACAATTCATACTTGTGAACTAGAATGTTCACTTTGGACTCTTTGACTTGATTTGTACCCTCGTGGGTAACTTCAAGCCTATCCCATATTTCCTTAGCGGAAGTACATGTGGAGACTCTATTAAACTCATTTACATCTAAGGAACAAAATAATGAGTTCATGGCTCTAGAATTGAGTTGAGCCATCCTATCATCATTCTCATCCCAATCCTCCTCAGGTTTGGGAACTCGAATGCCATTGACCACATGTGATGGTTCTTGTGGTCCCTTGACTATAACCCTCCACAAGGCATAGTCTTGTGCTTGAATGAAGATTCTCATTCTAGTCTTTCAATAGGTATAATTTGTCCCATTGAAGAGTGGAGGTCTATTGGTTGCTTGCCCCTCTGCTGGAACATTGTTAAAGGGTGTTGCCATCTAGATCTTTGGCTAAGACGGTTAGGTCTTTCAAGGAATATAAGAGCACCTGCTCTGATACCACTTGTTGCCCAGAGATGGTCACCCAAGAGGGGGGTGAATTGGGTGTTTTAAAATTTTTGGCTAATTTAAAGATAAAACACACAAATATATGAACTAAAGCAAAGATAAAGCGATAAGAAGAGACAACCACAAACACACGGTTTTATAGTGGTTTGGAGCCTTCACCGCTCCTACATCCACTCCCCAAAGCGCCTTTGGGAATTTTCACTATAATCCAAGATTACAGTACGGTAGTTTTGCGAGTTCACTACCCAACTCGTTGTTTTACACCGGGCTCACAACAAACCCAATACCCCCAATTTCTCTTAGGCTTGGGACGCCCTTTTCCTTGTTCCAAGTCCCTTGACTGGAACAAGCACCACAATAAAAGAGTGTACAAAAGGATATAAAAGCTCTAGAAAGCAAATATAGCACTTATGAACAATGAAACCCGGAAGAATCTTTTTGCCGTTGGAAGCGTGGGAGATGTTGATTCTTCCGATGTGGGACGCGTAGGGTTGGGTGTGAGCTTTGAATCCCGAGCACACGAGAGTGGTTGAGCTTGAAATCGCTTGGGAGACTTGAAAGCACTTGATTTCCTTTCTTGAATGCACTCACTCCCTTGAGCTTTTCTTTCAAACTTCTCTCTTGAATGATTTTGCTTTTGGTTGGTGAAGAGTTGTTGAGAAGCACTTAAGAGCTCCCTTTTATAGCCCAAAAAGCAAATATAGCCGTTAGAGATAAAGTAGAGAAGATTTGAAATTCAAATCAAACCTGAAAAGCTGTCAGTCGCGTCCCAGGCGCTCCGGGGACGTCTCCGCTACAACGAGAGACGTCTCGCCTACAGGATTTTACTTTTTACTTTATCTGGGGTCGACTCGGCACTTTACGGGGACGTCTCGGCGTGTTAGCGCTTTTTGAGTGGGGACGACTCCGCTGCTTTGGGGACGACTCCGCTTCTTTATCTCCGAAAATCATGTCCTCTGGAATTCCCTGAGAGAGTCGACTCCGCTCTTTCAGGGGACGTCTCCGCTTGTCTGCACTTTATGCGTGGGGACGACTCCGCTTTCTCAGGGTCGACTCCGCTTCCTTATCACCGAAAAAACCATTCTCTGGAAAATCCTGAGAGAGCCGTCTCCCCCATCTTGGGGACGACTCGGGAAGTCTCCTTTTTGCTTGCGGGGACGACTCCGCGTACAGCGGGGACGTCTCGCGCATATCCCTTGAAAAGCGTCTTTCTGCCGCCACTGAGAGAGTCGACTCCGCTACTGAGAGAGTCGACTCCGCTAACGCGGGGACGACTCGACAGGAGCCGGGGACGTCTCCAAGTGTGCCAGTTCTTCCTGTTTGTGCCAGAGACGTCTCTGAAACTATCAGGAGACGTCTCGGCTGTCCCTGAACTTTTTCTTTAGCTCAAAATATTCTTCAATAAATTCATAAAAATTATGGGAACTTGCCTAGACATTTCTTAACAATATTCTAAATAAAACACATGAATTTCTCAATTGAATTATTAAGATATAATAGAATTTTACTCTAGTGTTTTGTATTCATCAAAATCCATTAGGGGGTTAACACTGGGCACCGTCTTGGCCGACCTTGGAGGCACTTGGCCAAGCATTGGAGGCCTTGGCTTGGCCTAGGCTGGGCCAAGTGTGAATGGGCTTGGCCTATTGCGAAGAGTCACGGCAAAGGTTCGACCGAAGCTTGCGGCGCCCCGGACGGAGCCGGGCCGCTCCCTTCTTTGCCGCGGCGCACGGGCGCCGTCGCCGTCCGGCCGTCGCGGCGGCCGCGCGCGGCACTTCGGCTTCCTCCGTCGGCCCTCCCGGGACGCGCGACCCGTGCGACCGGGACGCACATCCCGTGCGACCGGGACGCGTGTCCGGG